>NC_030437.2:1570000-1657500 GCF_001660625.3 Ictalurus punctatus
TCACTCCAAATGTTTTTGTTTTGCAGATTTAAAGCGAAGTTTGCGCTCCGTGAGTTGGTCACATGACTACCTTCTGTTCTCGTCCACCACAGGTCACAGCTGACAGAACTGTGGTCGGGTTGTTAGAGTAACTCATTAGACTGACCTGCCTTTCTAATAAATCTGAAATCCAGGTGTGATACTTACTATGATACGTTGTGACCGCTTCATTGTTATTGTGAACCTCTTTATGGACATTTCCTGCCTCTTCTTTCCTTTCTTTTCTTTTCCCCTTCAGTTTGATTCAAGAAAGCTTTTTTGGCACGACTAGATCACATGTACAGGACAGGTTTAGAGCTGAACACATTCAACACAAGTACTGGTACTGGTAGAATTACAGGCAATGAATAACATAAAAATAACAGTGACTTTTTTCCTCATTTTCAGGTGAACCAAGCATGACTGTCCAGTCTCCACGCTACCCGAGCACGGCAGAACTGGATGCCTACGCCCAGAAGACAGCCAACAGCCCGCTGTCCATTAAAATATTTCCTACCAACATCAGGGTCCCACAGCACAAGCATCTTAACCGCACAGTGAATGGTTACGACACAACGGGTCAACGCTACAGCCCATACCTCCAACCAGGTGCCTACCAAGGCCTTCTGGCTATCGTCAAAGTCTTTTCAACATCATCTTCGTCTTCGTCCTCTTCTTCTTCATCATCGTTTGTCGCTTCCGCAAAGGCTGTGGTGAAGAACTCAGAGGGCCGGCGGACTAAGGTCTCTCCTGCCCACTTATCAGTGGCTCCCTACCAAGTGGGCTTCAGTGCGGCTCCTCCAAAGCCCCATGAGTCTGCAGCTCTTACTGTGCCGCCGAACGTCACGGTTGCTGGGTCTGTGATCCCTCTAGCAGGGACGAGAGGGATCAATCTCTCCTCTCAGTCAAATCTCCCTTCCATCCAGAGCATCATCTACCAGATCAACCAGCACTGTCAGGCCCAGGCCCTCCAGCAAGTCTCCACGGTTCCCCCGAACCCAAATTCCAATCCCAGTCCTTGCAAGCAAGGCACCACTGCACTTGGGGTTTCATCCGTCTCAGGAGGGAGTTACGCAGCAAATCTGGCACCCAAAGGGAACGTGGGATACTCTGGCGCGGTACTAGCAGGACAGAACGGGGATGCAGCAAAGGTGACTGCGTATTCCGAGAGTTTGGATTACATCCTCTGGCACAAGCAGCAACAGCAGCAGCAAGCCATTTTGAGGATGTACAGCGGGGGAAGTGGTGGAAGCGGTGCGGTGAGCAAGTCACCAGAATCTTGTGGCCCAAGCATCCTAGTGGGTGGATCCCAGGCATCCTGTTCCTCCAGGACATACCCAATAATGACGAGCGTGAGTGGAGGAGGCGGCCTCGACAAACTGAGCTCCTCACCGTTGAACTGTGCCGCCATGCAGGGGAATTTCGCTTTGGGGCAGTATTTTGCCCCAGCATGGAACAGTGTCCTGGTCACCCCAGAAAGTGACTGCTACAACCCTCAGGAGTTGCCACCAGGTACAACAACCATTGGGCAGAAGGAGCTGGGCTTCCTGCCTCATCAACACCTTCATCATCACTACCACCATCATCACCAACACGCACCCGCAGACAGCTCAGGAGGCATCTGCTGTGGTTTGCCAAGTAAAAGCCTGTGCAATGCTTCTGTCCTTAGTAGCAGTTTGCAGTCGCTGGAATACCTGATCAATGACATCCACCCTCCGTGTATTAAAGAGCAGATGCTGGGTAAAGGCTATGAAACCATCTCAGTACCACGACTTCTGGATCATCAGCATGCGCACATTCGGCTTCCTGTTTACAGATAAAGCTCCGATCTACGGTTCCACAAATCGGAGATCATTTTAATCAAAAGTGCAGATGGATTTGTGGATTGTGGTCAGTCCCGTGCTTTGAAGCAGAGTGGAAAGGTCTGGATGGTGATGGGTTGAACATTGGGAAGATCTGGATGGTGATTGGTTGAACACTATGGTTATGGTTGAAGACTGGGAGGAAAGTGAAAGTTAGAGAGAATTTTTTTTTAGATTTTATTTTTTGCCAACAGGGATTTTTGCGTTCTTATTTTCCCCCATTTTATTTTCTCCACATGATCTGTTTGGACAGAAATCACTTTATGTACGAGCAGGAAATGACTTTCCTCACTCAGACGTGTGTATGGAAGAAGAATACAGCTTCAAAATGTCAACGTGCACAGTTCTAGAGGAGATGGCATCCACTGTCGCGAAGGAAATGCTGTAGGATCCGTGCGTTTGAGTGTTGTTTAAGGATGTTAGTTATATTACTTTAAAAAAAAAACAAAAAAAAAAACAACCAACAACTTAATTATAAGAATAATTACGGCTATAATTGAAAATTGCACTGTTTTGGAAATCTGAAATGTTGGGAAAAGATTGAAAAGCTGGAAACGACTAGTTTGAGTTTAATGTATTTATGAACTTGAAAACTTGAATTTATTTTTGTTTTATATATTTGTAGTATATGAGATGTATCGGCTGCTAAGGAGAAAGAAATGTCTTAGTTTTTTAATGGTTCCTATTGAGTTATTTCTGTTTCGAGTTTGATTGATTGTTGTTTTTTTCCCCTCTTTTGGCTAAAATCAGTAACTCGGATCAGGTCCGATCACTGCTTTTGATCGATGAGGGACGAACACTGGGATCCTCCGAGGGATTTGACCCGTGGCCATGATACAGGCGATGGAGGCCCAGAAATACACAATGTTTTAATATTGAGAATTCAGAATGTCGTAATAGAAGGTCCTGGTGTATTTCCACTTTGGTTTGAAGTTTTAGGGGTTTTTTGTTTTGTTTAGTTTTAGGACCTGTGGGTGGTGTAATTCATGGGCGTCCACGACCAAGAGCTGTTTTTGTTTAATCAATAAACAAATGCAAAATTTCATGAATATTATTCAGGAAGAATCCATTAACTCTTTTTTTTTTTCAATATATTTGATGCTCTTAACACAGTGTTAATACACTCCTCATCATCTCTACAGCTTTCAGCCAGCGACTGGCTTAGTCTGTATGGTTTTTTTTTCCCCATAAGTGGTCGGACGAACCAGTTCATGGCAGTCGACACCGAGCCTTCTGCTTACACGTGGTAAACACGTGGTAAACACGTGTACTCTGACAGAATCGGAGCAGACGTTCTGATTTAGTGTTCAGGTTTTAGGAAATTCGACTCTCTGCCTTTTGTAGGTTCTGTCTGAGACCCAGGCTCGTGGTCCTGCGAATTTCCCATTGCTAATTAATGCTAATGAGTCGTGTGAAAGCAAATGGCCTGGTCACATGACGCTCTTTGAAGCAGGAGAGAAATGGTAAATCCAGCACTCGTTCATTTAACTTCCTCGGAAAGATGAAACAATCATTTTTCTCCAAGTCTTTGATTTCTTTCTCTGTTGGAGAGAAAAAGGTATAGAGTGCTCTCTCTCTCTCTCTCTCTCTCTCTCTCTCTAACACTGAAACGTTCATTCCAGCTGTGAAGTCCCTGTGAATGTGCTGCACTTATCCGTCTGAGTGGACCAATGTGAAAAGCAAAAAAAAAAAAAAAAAAAAAACGAGAGCGCGAGAAAGTAGAAGAGAAACAGGATTGGTGCCATGGTACTCTGTGCTGAATTAGCATTTCTCTTTTTTTCAGTCACGTTTTATTGGAAAATTGAATTCCTAAATTCTGGAGAGGTTGGGAGAGAGAGAGGGAGGGAGGGAGAGAGAGAGAGAGAGCGAGCGCGAGCGAATGTTTGGGTTTCTGCCAGAGGCAAAAAGCAGTCTAGATTTATGAAGTGCAATTATTATGACTGTATGAAGGGTAATTTTATTTGCTTTTTCTGAGCTCAAACCAAAAAAAAAAGAAAAAAAGAAAAAGAAAGAAAGAAAAAAAATTTCCTTTGTGATTCTGGTACATTCCTGCTGTTCTATATACTCATTCCTTACTTGTTTTGAGGTGCAAAAAAATTAAAATAAATGGATTTTGAGAATTTATTTAAAACCCCATTCCTTGACTTGTGTGATTGTCTTCATTTTAAATTCTTACACACACACACATTTAAACACTGAACTGGATGTTAACAGCTGGAGCTCTCGTATCAGAGACTACATGCAGTAAATTATGGAGGAAATAATCCATGTTGTTTAATACTTCGTGTATGTGGACAGATGGACGCAGACTAGTTTGTTCGCGTCTCATCAGTCACGCGGCGGCGTGACAGGTGTCTTGCGTTATGTTTGCACTGTAAGGTGTGTTGGACGCACCTGCTGTGTTAATTATATTGCTGAGGATCCGGATCACGCGATTGAAACCGCTGCACTGGCGTAACCGTCACGAGGACAACGCAAACTGGACCGCAGCAAAGATTAGATCCTTCCTGTTCATCTAGCCGGTGACTTTCTGACCCCCTCCTTACAAATACGCTCGCTTTAACAGAGGTTATAGGAAAATAATCAACAAGAGGGTGGTGTGAGGAAGACGAGTTACTGTTAACACCACTGCAGTTCATTATTTCTCTATAACCGCAGCACACTGTGTTATTGCTCTCATGCTGCAATTCAGATTGAAGTGTTCTACTTGTTTTAAATAAGAATTAGAGGAGAAGGATCATCAGGGGAAATGGATTCTCATCAAAAATCATAACGCATGTTCTGATATGTGGAATAATTGAGATTGTGTGATTACAATCAGTGTAAGATTACAGTGACTGGGTAATTTATAGCGAGTGTGTGTGAGAGAGTACAGGAATTCTAGCAGTGTGTGATTATAGTGAATGTGTGATTTATAATCAATTTAAGATTATAGTGACTGGATAATGTATAGCGAGTGTGTGTTTATGTCTTTAATTTATTTATTCATTTTCATATGATTCATTTACATGTGATTCATTTACATGTGATTCATTTACGTAAGATTCATATTCAAGTGATACATTTTCATGCGATTCATTTACGTGATTTACATGTACAAGTGTGTGATTATAATCAGTGTGTGATTATAGTAAATGTGGAAATTAGTCGCTACAATACATGTATATTACAATGACTGTAATTAGTGGGAAGTCGACACCTCGTATCTCAGCTTCAGAGTGAGACATTCAAATAAAACTTTCACTTCTATATACGTCTCGACCTCGGTAACCAACCTTGTGAATGTGAGGAAGATCTGAAAAAGTCAAAATTTGCACCCAACCACTCCCCCCCCCACCCAAAATAAACATGTATATTACAATGGCTGTAATTAATAGGAAATGGATGCTTCATATCTCAGCTTTGGAGTGTGATATTCAGATGAAACGTGCATATCTATCTACATCTCAGCCTCAGTAATCAACAGTGTGAATCTGAGGAAGATCTGAGAAAGTCAAAATTTTCATCTGGAAAAACTGTAAAAACCCCTTTGTGTTTTTTTGAGTGAAAATTTTGATTTTTTCAGATCTTCGTCAAATTCACACCGTGAGTTAGTGGGGCCAAGACATACATAAGAGTGCACTTGGTTTCGCTCTATCCCACTCCAAAGCTGAGATATGAGGCTCTGTTCCCAACAAATTCCCATTAATTGCATTACAGGAATTCTAGTGCTTGTAGCAGGTGTGCAGTTTTAGTGAGCGTATGATTATATTGAGATTTGAAGTCAGGGTTTCCTTTGCACAACTATCCCACGTTCCCATAAAAACCTCAAGCTTAATGAATTCACACAAATCACCAGGACAGATTTCCTTACAGCTTTTTCTTCACCTCATCTCCACTGACCTCCCCTCATCTGCTCCTCGATTTCCTTTCATCCCTCCCATCCCTTTATGCCGCCTTCTTAAGCAATCTAGGGGTCGTCTTTTCAAATGATCCTCACTTGATTGGAGAGCAGCTCTCAGCAGGTGGAAACCAGGCACTCAAACAGGCCTGATTTTGAAAGTGGAGAGAGAGAGAGAGAGAGAGGGAGCTGAGAACTCTCTGAGGTTTGTGACAAACTTCTTGACACATGTCGGCGTTCTCGATGATCACAGAGACGTGTGAAGTGTGTGTACGTTTAATTCGAGAAAAGCGTTCAAAGGCATTTTTGTTTCAATACACGGCCATCAAGGACTCTTCATGCTTCTCCACACTGGTGAGTACGTGAAAAGTATTCAGGATTTGGGGTCATGGCCTGAACCTCTACACTCTATAGCTTTGAACACAGTGAAGGACAGATGGGCATTGATGGGGAATTACACAATAATAGCAGTGGAATGTTAAGTGAAGCCTCAGAGACAGAATTCCTTTCAGCTGTTGCTGCTGTGAAAGGATAGATGAAAGGATGGTCAGATGGATGGAGGTTTGAATGTATGGAAGCATGGTCGAAGGGATGGAGGGATGGTTGAATGGATAGGCAGATGGATGGATTATCATGTGGATGGATTGTTGGATAGATGCGTGCATGCATGGTCTGACGGACGGATGGTCGAATGTATAGATGGATAGTTGAATGGATAAATGGACAGGGTCTAAGGGATCAATAATTAAGTGGATATATGCTGGAATAGATGAGTAATCGAATGGATGGCCAGATCAAATGGATGGATGGATGACTAGTTGATTGGATGCATGGATGATGGATGGATAGTCAAATGGATGGATGGATAGTTGAATGAAAGTATGGACAGGGTTTATTGGATCAATAATTGAATTGCTGTATGGTTGAATGAATTGACGAATTGTCAAATTGATGGATGGATGAACAATCGATTGGATGGATGGATGGATGGATGAATAGTCAATCAGATGCATGGATGATGGTCGAATAGTCGATTGGATGCGTGTATAGTTTTATGGATGGATGGATGCAACGTTGAATGGAAGGATAACAGAATGGTTGGATGGATGTAGTCATAGCTACATATTTAGCGACAGTAATGCACAAGTCCACAGAAACGCACCGCTAATAGAATAACACCAGACTGTGTGCAGGATAAAGAGAACACGGGGTCACAGAGGTTCTGCAGGCTGAAGCAGCTCTAATTGCTAATCAGGATAATTGCAGCGTGGCTAACTGACAGGCCGTCACCTCCTCCTACACGAGGGTGAGAGAACGAGAGACGCACCTGTTGTAACACTCCTGCTTCACGGCCGACTTGAATTTTTCACCATTTTCTTTACACCGAGCAGATTTGAGGGCCACTTAGCTGTCGTGTTCGTCCTCTGGCAGGACCGATATGTTAACACTTCCACGGCTGTGTGTTGGACGTGTCAAACTTTCAGTCATGCGTGCACACACACACACTCCACAAGCCCACTCTTCTACACGCCATCTTTTTCCCCCTCACTGTGTCTGCTCGTTCTCGTCTGTTAATGCTTCACAAATTCTGAATTATAATAAAGATGGTGAAACCCTTTGTTGTTTATTTATACGGACTTTCCGTCTGTGTGCTGGGTATGTTGTAGGAATATTACGCTCCTGGTTTCAGTTCTAACAGCTGGGCTTTGGCAGAGCTAGTCTTTCCTGGTCTTAAACAGGATCCAGGATCCAGACACACAGCTGATCTGAGTGTTTGCCAAACTTCAGTACAAATAATCATTTCTTCAAACCTGGCCAGATGATGCTCCTACCGCAACCGCTGAATGATAGACAGGTTACGTGTTGACACAACAGCACGCTAATTACGCCCAATGTACAGGTCCTGAACAGACTGGAGGGGAAAAGGTGTTCTTTTACAGGGTTAAGCTTTCTGTAAACATTTCTGCTTCACGGTAACATCATAACCATAAACCGGTACTGGACGTGCTGTTACAGGACAATAATAAACACCAACACTGCTCCATCACACCACTCCTCCTTATATATATATATATATATATATATATAAAACTATGTTACTATAACAGCAGCACGCAACACGTTTTATTCTTTACGTAGCCAGAAGTGGCGTTGAAGAGCCGGGTGAAATTGTTGCCTTGACGTTTAAAACCCACAGTGACAGTGTCACTACACCTGTCTTACTTTGCCTCCCTTCTCTCTCTCTCTCTCTCTCTCTCTCACTCACTATCTCCTCCTCGTTCTACTCCACCGCTTCTGTGTTGGAGTCGTTAATTAGCTCATGTCTGCTTCTCTTCAGCTGTCTGTTCCACAGAGAGAGAGAGAGAGAGAGAGAGAGACAGGAAGTGTAAGGAGCAGGAGAGAATTCCTCTGTGAGTGTTTGTGTGTTCGAGTTCCTTAATTAAATGTTGTGACCTTCCAGGTCATTGGCCATGTGAGTGTGTGTGTGTGTCTGGCTCCATGTGTGTGTCCGTGTGTGAGAGAGCAGTGAGTGTCTGTTATGAACACCCTTTCATAAATCTCAAGGAACTGAGGAACGGGTGACAAAGGTCAGCTCGCCTTGTGTGTGTGTGTGTGTGTGTGTGTGTGTGTGTGTGTGTGTGTGTGTGTGTGTGTGTGTGTGTGTGTGCGCTGTTCTATTGTTTCATATTGAACCTGTTAGACTGAAGAAATCACCAGCTCTGTGTGCGTGTACATTATGGCTTTAGTATAAAAGTAAAGCTGCAGCGTTCACACACCGAACACGTCTCTGCTGAGGAAAAGGAAATCTTGTAGCTCACTCCATTTCTCTTCACACTTTTCCTTTTAACTGCTTTTTTGGGGGAAAAAAGTAACGTGTACCAATTATTGACTTGTTCTTTGATGTTATTAGAGGGGTTAAATTCGTGTTTGTGTGTATGAGCGTGTGCGTGTGTGTGTGTGAGAGAGAGAGCGCGAGAGAGGGCAAGAAATGGAACGAGAGCTACTAAACATCTTTCTTTATCTCTTCATCCCCCATTCTCGCTCTTCCTCTCAGACGGAGGGAGGCAAGGAGCAATAAAAACAAGGGCAGCTGCTCTCTCTGTGGAGCCTTGGCACTGACTACACACACACACACACACACACACACACACACACCAAGGCCGGAGATCCCGCTGCTGCTTTGATCACTCGTGAGCGGCTTTGCGATTTGAGACTCACCAAAATGTCAATCATGAAGAAACCTCATGAAGACCTCGATGCTCAGACTGCTGTTACTCCCGCTTGTATATGTCGATATAAAGAAGAGAAAAAGATCATCATCATCATCAGGCCAAGGTTTGTTTGCAGCATCAGTTCAGAAGGTTCTTGCAAGAGAACTTCTGAACCGCAAAAACCTTGACGTACGGTTCCTGTGTTTAGAAATACATTAATTCTCTCTATATAAAATGGCCTCCATTTATCTCAGTGTAATTAACCCCTCTAAATTATCCACCAGAAGAAAAAAATCCAACAGAATTTACAAGTAAATGAATGACTTGCAGAGTGTTGAAGCTTGAACTGGACACTCATTCTTCTGAACTTTGACCCTGAAAGCACTTATCCACAACCGACTTCAAGATACAGTTATTTTTTTACAATCGCAAACACCAATGACGAGAAGCGCAGGAACACCTGGCGTGTTGGACCAGATGCTTTTCCAGCACTTGGCGGTTGTAAAGAAGATTGTTCACAGTAATGAAGAGTCTAACCGTCTGGTTTTGCTTGTGTAGGAACCTGTACAGATCTACCCTGTTATCTGTTGTGTGAAAATGTTTAAACCATGTTACATCATGGAGGAACTGCGAACAAGACAGAAATCTCAGATCATATCGAATCAGTGTTGTACTTCACCTCCATCTTCATCCTGACGGCGACGTGCTCGTGATACCTCGCGCAAACCCTGGCCTTCACTTCGACGCTGTGGTCTGCACTCGCAAATAAACCCTGGAGGTCAGTAACTGAAGATCCATACTCCATAATGTGTGGTTCTGCTGCCCTCTGGTGGTGTTATGATGCTCGAGTTACAAGATGATGGGATGGGAACTCCTCTTGCTTGATGATTAATAATGACGTCTGCATGATAAGGAGGTTTCCAGGTTCCTCAGCCTCATGGCTGTGGATGAATGAAGAGTAAGAAAACCCCAGCAGACCCGAGGAGAGAATAATCCTGAACCGGGAGAGACGAGAAGATTCCAGATTAGTTTTAATCCCACAGACACAAAATCAGCTAAGTAACCTTCTGATCTGTTTTGTGTCACTGCACCAGCTTCAAGACAGCAGAGACCAGGATGGATATGAAGCAGTAATGTCTCAGACACCTCAATTCCCACCAAACCCTTTCTGTCACACACACACACACACACACACACACACACACACACACACACACTCATGCAGTTGGTATCGTTTCTTTACACATTTTGGAGTATTTCAATTTTCAAGACAAGTTTCTGTTACAAAAAAATAAAATAAATAAAAACCTGACTGATGAAAACATGACACACACACTGCCCTAAAATAAAACCAGATTCACACAGCTGCTGAAATTCTCAAACACACACACACACATACAGAAACATAACCTCAATACCGTGTGTGTGTGTGAGAGAGAGAGACTACAGTACATGTGCATCAGTGAGAGAGACATCTGTGAGAGAGACTACAGTACATGTGCATCAGTCTGGTTTAGGGACATGTGTATTGTAGGTCACACACGTCACGGACGTGCATATCTCCATGTCTTGGTGTGTGTGTGTGTGTGTGTGTGTGTGTGGTGAAGGTGCCGAGCAGCTTTTCTCTAGCAGTGTTTATGTGGTTACATAGATACTGACATGATGACACACTGCTGCAGGCTCTGCCCTACTCTCAGTCTCACTCACACACTCTCTCACACACACACACACACACACACACACACACACACACACACACACACACACACACACAGGTAGATCAGCTAAACTCTTCTGTGGATTAATGGCATGGTTAGCATTTGCGTTAAAGAGGATTTGCCTCCTCTACAGGTGATTCTCCCATGATGCAACAATCTTAAGGGCTGTTCAGTTGTCCCTCTGTGTAGAACAATGCAAGCGTGAATCCCCGTTTCAAAAGTAGAACCAAGGTTCTTTAAGCCCAAGAACCCTTAAAGAACCTGCAAAGAACCCTCTGAGAGTGGACCAGGAGCTAAACTGCAGGTCTGAAGAATTAAGCAGAAAATAATCTGCAATAAAATGGGGTTTCATCTCAACACAAGCGGTTCTCTACGGGTTCTTAGTGTCCAAAAAGGTTCTACTTGAAGCTTGACCTTATTGTTGTTTTTACTCTGACTGTGCTTTCTGATTTCCAGTGAAATGTGATAATGAGGTTACAGAGAGCGTTATAACTCTGTATCGCCCGCTGCTGGATCCCATCAGTACAACAAGAAACATCAAGTGACAAAAGGTTTCAAATTAGAACTGAGAATCTATACTACTACTACTACTACTACTACTACTACCACCACTACTACTACTGCTACTACTACTACTACTACCACCACTATTTCTATTACTACCACTACTACTATTACTACTATTATTATTACTACTACTACCACCACTATTTCTATTACTACCACTACTACTATTACTACTATTATTATTACTACTACTACCACCACTACTACTACTACTGCTACTACCACCACCACTACTACTACTATTATTATTACTACTACTACTATTTCTATTACTACCACTACTACTACTATTATTATTACTACCACCACTACTACTACTACTACTACTACTACTACTACTACTATTATCATCATTACTACTACTACCACTAATACTACTATCATTACTACTACTATTTCTACCACCACTACTACTATTATTACTACCACCACCACCACTACTACCACCACTACTACTACTATTATCATTACTACTACTACCACCACCACTACTACTACTATTTCTACCACCACTACTACTACCATTACTACTATCATTACTACTACCACCATTACTACTACTACTGCTACTACCACCACTACTACTACCACCACTACTACTACTACTACTATTACCACCACCACTACTACTACTACTGCTACTACCACCACTACTACCACCACCACCACCACTATTACTACTACTATTACTACCACCACCACCACCACCACTACTACTACCACCACCACTACTACTGCTACTACCACCACCACCACCACCACTATTACTACTACCACCACTACTACTATTACTACCACCACTACTACTATGACCACCACCACCACTACTACTACTACTACCATCACCACCACTACTATTACTACTACTACTACCACCACCACCACCACCACCACTACTACTGCTACTATTACTACTACTACCACCACCACCACTACTACTACCACCCCCACTACTACTATTACTACCACCACTACTACTATTACCACCACTACTACTACTACTACTACTACTATTATCACTACCACCACCACTACTACTACTACTACTACTACTACTAATAATAATAATAATATTTCTAACATTTAAAGGCATTGCATTGAAATTTAGCTCTACAACATGCCCAGGACTTTGGACCAAAACTGTTTATTTATTTTAATTGGATTTTATTATCTACAGGTGTAGATTTCGATCTCTACATCCGCTAACAAGTAAAACTTAATGACCAGTTTAGAATACTGTATCTAAACTCCCTGCACTCGGCACACATCACAGACGTTACTCACGTTTCATCGCCGCTTCCTGCCGGAGGATTTCTCCCAGATCTGACCACAACATCGTCCCTTTTCACGGTCTTAAAGCCAAAACAAAACATCTTCGAAAAAACACGTAGCAGCAGATGAACAAGGAGAGAAGAACGTGCAGCAGCTGATAAAGATGATAAAGAAAAGCCTGAGTATTTTGAGTAGTGAAAAAAGAAAAAAACAATAACCATGGAAATGTTTAAACAGGGAAGCAGTGAGGAACTCCTGGGAAATGTGCTGGAGAACAGGAACGCGTCTAAGGAACTACAGCACTCGGGGAGGACTCGGCACGAGGCAAGGTATAATTCTGGATGGATCCTGTGCTACCTTTCATTAAGTAGTTTTACGTTTCAAATATATTTTATGAATGATTTTCTGGTACTTTGAAGCGTCTGCAATAACAACACTGAAATTAATCGTTATTAGAATGTGCCTAATTATAGTTAGTATTATAAACATCATGGTCATGAGCACTTTTTTGCCAAAAACATATTTAATTAAACATTTGCGACATACAAACTTATACAAACACAAAACATTTCAGTGATCCAAAACATGGTGAATTCATCTGTCTGCTTCTGTAAAACATTAAGTGAGGGTATAAAGCTAACCGGTCACGAGCTAATCGAGCACTAGGTTTAACACAACACACAGTGGTGCGGTTTGGGTTAATTAGGCATGTGCTGATAACCGGGCACGCACAATATTACGATATTCAGCATGTTCAATGTTGTTCATAAATAAGTTCAGTTCCGTCAGCTGAAAGCAAACCTGATAGTGTGACGTCACGATCGTTTACATAACGTACACGTGTGTCTAGCGTCTGCTGCAGAGGTCACCGACGGACGCTTGTCTGGATATAATTAAACATTTGAAGAAAAAGTGCTGCATTGGTTATAAAAAAAATACACCATGTCATAATGCTGATCAAATTTAAAACCAGGACAGACGAAGCCGTCACTGAGTGAGAAATTCTTTTTAATTAAAAATAATTTACTGATGGAGGACGCTGAAACGTTAACGGCACATGCCTAACACACACACTTCAGTGTGGAGTGTTCTGTCCTCACACACACACCTGATTCACTGTTCACACACTCTACCGGAAAATCACAAACAACAACGGCGAGCATCATGTGTGCGGAGTGGGCGTGTCCTCATGTCCTCATGTCCAGGCTGAGCGAGGTCTGCTGCGAACCTGCAACAAGGACAAACCCCGAGTCAGAAAAAGTTACATAACGTGTCAGAGCGAGCGCGTTAATATAAACCTGCGCTACTGTCAGCTCTGCCGTTACAGAAAATCAATCAACGCCTTCTGACCAATCAGGATCCAGGATTCATCTGCGCAGCATCATTAACTGAGCACGACATTATCGTTAACACTTCATGTACGCTGAGGAGAACACAGCGTTTCTCAGCCCCTCACCCTCTCCTCGTAGCCACTTCGAGTCATCCTCTCGGTCTCCAGCCGCAGCTCCTCCTCCTGTAGCCTAAGCCCCTCCCTCAGCTCCGCCTCCTCCTGCTCGAGTCTTCGCTGCTCCTCCCACCGCTCCCTGCGCCTCCGCTCCACCTTAAGAGGAGATGCAGAGTGGGTGAGCACCAGCTCAGGAGCGGAACAGTAGAATAAACGCTCTCGTGCTTTTCAAACCGGATATAAACGAAAAGGTTATACGGTTTATTCTGATATTTAGGATATACACGTCATCAGTGGAGGACTTCATTCTGCTGTGATGGTTATATTTTGCAAATCACACACACACACACCTGAGAGTTGATGTCGTGCATGCGCGTGGTACGTTGCTGCTCCTGCTCCTCCCTCTTCTGTCGTTTCTCCTCCTCCTCCTCCTCCAGGTGCTGTAGAAGCTCCGCCCTCCTCCTCTCACACTCCTCCCGAGCCCTGCGCTTCTCCTCCATCCGCTCCTGCAGCTGCTCCTGACGCACACTCAACACCTTTAAACACACACACGTTACTGATTTATATATTTTGATAACTCTTTAGCCCCGTTTATAACAATATCACAATAATGTACACAAATATATCCTTTTATTATAATTACTGATTATACAATTACGATTACTGCTCATCCAATTCATACAATATGACTCATTTTCAAAAAATAACAACCCAGTGAGAAGGCTAAATCATGCTGCCTATCGATGCGTCCTTGTTGTGAATCTTTCTGGATGACCATCAGAACACTGCCATTTCATTAGCAGTAAGAAGAAAGTTCCTCCCAAGTGGAACACACAGGGGTAGTGATGATGTTCTGACGTGTACTGATTTTAGAGGTCGACCGGTAAATAAGTCGGCCGGTACCTGCCTGCCCATAACCGACTAATCACCCGATACAGACCGAAAACATAACACTCAAAGAAAAAAATATATTGCTGAACTTTATTACAAAAATAAACAGTACCGACTGCACCGTGAAAATATACTGCACTTTTTAAAATGAAATAAATATATACATATTAATATATATTAACTATTAACAAATATTAAATAAATAAAAGATATACATCCAAACTGAACTGAAATAGTTTTTCATTTCGCCTCTAGAGGCCGCTCTCGTACTGTACAATGACGAGGGACACTTCCCAGCTGGACGCAACCGGGAAAAACTATAGGTGTGGATTTTTTGTTTTTAAATTGGCGAAACTGATCAATCGTTCGAAGTCTTGTGAATATCATGGTGTAGTGTGTAATCGATTATTGGCACGACACACACTGTGAGATATAGTTTACCTCATGCATGAGTCTCTCTCTGGCTCTCTTCTCCCTCTCCCACTGAGCCTCACGCTGATCCCACA
The DNA here is from genome assembly GCF_001660625.3 of Ictalurus punctatus. NCBI lineage: Eukaryota > Metazoa > Chordata > Actinopteri > Siluriformes > Ictaluridae > Ictalurus > Ictalurus punctatus. The sequence continues at coordinate 1,585,371 of NC_030437.2, forward strand.
CCCTCTGTGCCTCCTCTCTGATAGGACCACACACACACACACACACACACACACACACACACACGTTATATGGCGAAGCTGTGAGCTTGTGCTGTGATTTTACTGAAACCCTGACACCTGAACCCGAATATAAATGAACCCCGCCCCCTCACCTGTAGAGCAGGTCGAACTCGGCCTCTCGCTGTCTCTCCAGCTGCAGCTGCTCTTCCAGAACCTCCTTCATCCACGCCACATCGGCCACCGCCCTCTCCCTCCTCGCGCTCTCCACCCGCCGTTCCTCATCCTCGCCCTCCATCAGCGCCGCCAGGATCCTCTGGTCCGCCTCCTGAGGACGGACGGGGAGAGACACAAGGGAAGCGCAGTCTCATATCTCAGCTAAGCGACTCAGAGCTGGTATTTTTCCTGGTACAGAAGATGGTGTTCTTCTCCATGCGGTCTCACTCACCAGTTCCTCCTGGACCTGCTGTGCTCGTCTCTTCAGCTGCGCTCGGTACTGATGGGTCAGGAAACGTCTGCAGGAACACCAGAGCACAGAAATCCCCATTACGTCACAGCATGACATCATCACACAGGCACAAACGCCACCGTCTCGCTCTCTCACCCGAACTCAGATTTCTTCCGGCTCTCCTCGGCTCTCCTCCGGTCCTCCTCCAGCTGCTCCACCTCCAAACGCCGGGCCTGCAGAGCGTCCTCCTCCTGCTGCAGACGCCGACTCTGGAACACACACGCACGCGTGCGTTACAAATGAAGTTATTTCGCCCCCTCATCAGGAGTGTTTTTTTTTAACTCACCTCCTCGTCTCGGAGTTTGAGCTCCTCCATCTGTTGGCGCAGGAACTCGGCTCTCTCTCTCTCCTCCTCTTTTCTCCTCTCCTCCTCCTCCTTCATCCTCTCCAGCGCTTCCCGCCTGCTCCTCTCGTACTCGTTCTCAAAACGCCGTCTCTCCTGCGCGGCCTCCTCCTCCACCTTGGGGGTTAAAGGAGAAAAGCGAATAAATACCACACCATCAACTAAATCACTCGCCGGTTTTTTCAGTCTCTGGAAAAGATGCTGTGATATAAAGTAAACATTTTGTACCTGTTTTTTCTGCTGCTCCTGCACCTGCCACTGGCTCACCACATGATCTTTATGCAGCTCCGACTCCACCTGCACCACACACACACACTTATACCTAGGTACGTGATGACATCATCACATTCACAGCACTGTGAGGTGACCCAGCTGTTATATACACTCTTTCCCACGCTCACCTTGCGCAGTTCTGGATTGTTCTGCTTCCAGTGTTCTTTTAGAAGCTCCTGTGCAAGCTGCAGAGAGAAAACACCACAGTTAAGATTTAAATACGGACACGGTACGGTGCACCGCAGTATGTAGGCGGTATCACCTTCTTCCTGCGCTCTTCGCGGGCTGACCGCAGATCCTCTGCCCTCGCCTGCTGCTGCCTGAGGGTGGTGCTCTGGTATCGGGAGGAGGCTCGTAGCTCGGCCTCTAGCTGCGCGTTCTCTTCCTGCAGCATGTTCCTCAGACGCTCCCTGCGCTCCTCCACGCTCCTCTTCTTCTCCTCCTGCAGACGCTCGCGCCAGAACGCCGACATGCTGACACACAGAGAACGAAAGCGTTTTCAGGAAATATGCGCGATTAGGATGTCAAGGTGATGGACTTGGGATAATATTTTATTAAGAGGACAGATTCATCTCCTGACACCGTGATTACCTCCGCTGATAAGACTCGCGCGAGCTCCAGTGCGCCTGTTTACTGCTGCGAACCTGCTGATCCTTAAAATACTTTGAGTGCATCTGCCACTGCTGGAGATGCCGCGCTTCCTGTTCTCTCTTACGCACCAGCTGACGCTCCACAGTCCGGCTCGTCCAGCGTGAGGAAAGGGTCGGCAGTGCCATCGTTCAGCCTGAAAATACACAGTCACACACAAATACGATTATTATTACTGTTTAATATTGTCGCTTTTATTCCTTTCCCTTTATTTAAATGTCCTTAGAAATAAAACGCTATTATTATTGGACGGGAAGATTCATTTGAAGATATGTTACTGATCAGAGTGTATTATTGTGTATGTATACATGCTAAACCATGTCAGAACAGTGTGTTTATTTACAGCTGGCTAAACTGGTGGCTATTGGTTTCCATGACTTGGTAGCTACATTAGCCTGGTAGCTCCAGGGTAAAAATGAAAGAAGTAAACTTTAATCCCTGAACATGTCCTGGATGATAGGCTTCATCTGACGTAAACTGGACACTGTGAACATTTGTCCGAACTGCTCCTTTAAACCGCTTAATTCTGTGACTATGACTGAATGCTGTACTGAGATAAAAGAAAGACTCTTCCATAAAAGAAAGAAATCTCCAGCAGGAGTAGATAAACACTTTACACCAGTCCTAGTAAGTGATTAATGAGGAAAACGAACAGCAGAGCTGACCCTGTGACCCCGTGACCCTGCTGAATCATAAACTCATCCTCAGCTAGCTCTTATTAGCTGAACAAGCGCGCGCACAGTTCAGCGGTTTAAACTTCGTTAATTCAGCGCTAACCTAACAGGAGGAATTTATTTTCTTGTGTTTTTTTTTTTATTTCCTTACCGCGACACAGTGCTCAGCTGCAGGTTCTGGAAACTTCTGCTCGATTTGTTCAGTTAAAATAAGTCTTAATTATCTAAACAAACTGACCAGTTCCAACGGACAAATCAGAACTCAACACCCACTTCCTGTTTCTATTGGTTACCGTATGAACTTCCTGGTTACAGTACGGCGCGCGGTGAGGGTCAAACCGGTTCAACGCGTTCTCGTTTTAATAGATAGATAGATAGATAGATAGATAGAAAGATAGATAGATAGATAGACACACACACGGAAGACTACAGTACCCATTTGGCACAATACATTCAGTACATAAAAATAGCAATAAACAAATAAATAAAAAAGTAAATGTTAAGTAGCTAAATTCAGTAGTCATCACAGACAGTACCCTGAGCTCAGGAGCTTGGAGCTGTGATGAGTGACAGTCCCAGTGTTTAGGGCATAATGTTACACTGTGTACAGTATGTAAAGGGCTGTGCGTGCTGCTCTATACTGCACAGCTGGAATGTATAAATACAGAACAACGATATCACTTGAAGCAAAGTGCAGGAACATCTGTGCTTTATGGAAAGGTTTTTGAGTGAGATGGTGAATATTATTTACCAGTGAAATATAATGTTAACAGTATAACCTTTCCACACCTCCTTATTGAGACCCATATAGCCAATACTGTCTGAAAATAAAGGCACCTAACTGTAGGCTACTTTTCCTTCTGACCGGAGTGGAACCATCAAGGTACAGCTTTTAAGGTACATGAAAGGTGGTGAACCTTTATTTAGCTTTTAGAGTAACGCTTTAAAGATGCATCAGTATGTTGTGTGTGTGTGTATGTATATATATATATATATATATATATATATATATATATATATATATATATATATATATATATGTGTGTGTGTGTGTGTGTGTGTGTGTGTGTGTGAGAGAGAATACTGTGGAACAGGTAAAACTACACTGATCGCCCCGCCTCCTTTCACCTGATTGGCTCTCCAGTTGTACACCTGTTCAATAAAAGCTGCTGCGGTCTGAAACAATCGCTGAGCTTCCAGTCGCTGCTGCAGTCGTTTATTCGGTTAAATACAGAAGGCAGTCGAATAATCGGCGCTCGGAGGTAGCGCGAGCTCTGTGTTTTTTATTAGTTTTTTTTTTTTTTTTTTTTTTTTTTAATAATAGCGTCTTTAAAAAAAAAAGGGCAAACAAACAAAAAAACAGATTTTCCTGTGGCAGTTTGTGTTTTCTTTCCCCCCCTCAGCCGTCATGGCTCTTCTGATGGAGCACCAGTTCAAGCAGCTCCCAGCGGACAGACAGGTGGAAACACGGCCCTTCCTCGAGGCGGTCTCCTACCTGCCGCCCTTCTTCGGTAAGTTCCTTTAATCGATTCGGTTCAGTCCCAAACAGACACGTAGTGCACTAGGCAGGGTGTGGAACGCACTGACTACCACCCCTAAAAAAACCTGTACAGCATGTCAAAAACAAAGCCACCACCCGAGATCACGTGTTTATTATTTACCACTGATTCACACCTGCTCATCAACGAGATCCTACTGTATTAGTGTTAGTGCACGTGCGCAGGGAGCTGAGGCGTTTGGGATTCGGCCATTATCTCTGTCCATCGCCGCGGAACTTTTAAGGACGAGTTTCAACATTGACGCGTCAGTGCAAGTCAAAGCTCAAGTCTAAATCTCAACGTGTTCATGAAAATAATTCAGTTAATGGTCTGTGTCAGCTACTCAGCTCAGTAATTAACTGCTAATCTTCCTGTCATTCATCAGCTAGCAAAAAATAAAGATGAAACACAGCTGAATGGAAATGGAAAGGTTGGACAACACACCCAGGACTGTTCATTCTGCCTTTATTATTATTATTATTATTATTATTATTATTATTATTATTATTATTATTATGAATTATAGCGTTATTAGGGTGTCAAATGATCAAACCATGAGCTTAAAATGTTCAGAAATATGCCTACAGTAAATGTTTAACCCTTTATTGCATGGTGTTGCCATATGGCAACAAGTAATATATCTCCATTTTTATTTTATTTTTTTTGATGGGCAATAATACAAAACTATTTACCACCTAAAAATGTTTTTATTATTTATTTATATATTTTTTTTCAATTTTTAAAAATGTATTATTACTTGTAAAAATGGATATATGGAAATATGGATACACCTGGTGCACCTCTATACCCAGTATTTCTGGATTTTATTTTTCTTCACTCTATCAGAATGCAGTATTTCTGGCTAATAAAAGAACTGGATGTGTATCAGTATTGCAAATATTGCAATATATATAAATGACTTGTGCTTAATTTCTCTATGCCAATATATTCAATGTCTTTATTTATGTACTATGTTACAGTTGCCTTAACCCTTTAAATCCCTGATTAATCACTTATCTTTACTTGCCAACTTATTATTATACTATTGAATTAAAAAATAACAGCAGTACGGACAGTAATGCAGCTGCAAATCAACCGTTTATATTAATGCCCTCGCTTGAATATTTATTCATTAATATACCACATTTCAATGTGCTTAATTGTTGATATGGTGATATTTTCTGTGACGGGATGTTTATTTAATATTAATTGAAGGAGTCTCTGAGAGAAGCTGGTGAGGGAATGACTGTTTATACCTGCTAATGTAAGAGATAACAGGAATCACCTCGTGCCACAGACTTTCCACAACATTACATGTAACTATAAATGGACAAAAGTAAGCTGTGTTCTTAAATAAATAAGAATTTGTAGGTTTTGAAAATTGTTGTGGTGTAATAGGAATAAAACACTCAGGGCATGCTGTTATAGGAAAATAATCAACTTCCAGCTGGTAACAGTTATTCTTTTTCTTCACACCATGTCATCGTTGATTATTTTGCCTTCTCATATTCTTCAGTAATGAGTTATGAGTAATGAGTCTAGGACTTGTATAATAACTACAGTGAAACTAATAGGAATTGTAGTAATACAGGTGAGGAATGTAAAGAAACTTACATGTACAGGAAGTTTTTGAGTATTATTTTTTCTTCTGTTGGCTAAGAAACATTAATGATGGTTAAACCAGCCACTAGGCAAGTTCCTCTGATCTTATTCAGCACACATAATATTGTTAAGCATTGACAACTAAAAATCAATGAGTCAATATAGTCCCCCCATTAGGGCCTCAAAATAAACATATAATTCTGCTCAATGAGAATATATTCTGTAACTCACAAGCTAGTTTGTAATACCATAATATAAAAGAAATGATAAAATGTTAGACTGTGATTATGATGTGAAAATACAATATTGGCCCATACCTATTGGAGTACCTGCACTATTACTTTCTCCCTAATCAATTCATTGACGTTTACTAGTCCCTAAGAAAAAAACTGTTTTGTCTGCACCATTTATCTGAGTGTCAAGCTTGATTTTCAGCCTTGTGGGATTTTCCGTTCCTAACTGCGACACAAATGGCCACTATTCACTTTTTGTTTTTGGATCGGATTTCCCCGGATCAGTCGCCACTCAAGAGTCCCGTTTGCTTGGGTAACTTAATCATCTGGTCTCGATTTTAAGTTGAGAAAATTGATTGGCGTGGTGTCGGATTGCTCTGGGCTCCGTCCAAGCCGGCTTTGTTCACGGCGTTGTGCTATTCATGCATATGAAAAACTCTTTCTATTGGGTTCGCCACCTGAACCAGACGTCCGGATTAGATGCCAGGCCTCATTGTGCTGGTGTTCCCAACCCAAAGACCGAGTCTGAAGTTCAGAGAATGGACTTAGGGCATGAAGAACACTATCAGAGTAAGGTCTAATATGGAAGAGTTATGAGTCATAACCATTGCTGAAGCTGGACTGTATCACATCGTAACTTGTTCTTGGTCTGCTATATATCAGTATAATTGCATCGCAGTAATATATACCAAGATGAAATTTTTTTTGCAGTTATATAACATTCCAACATTTCAGAAAAAAAAATCTTAACAATACTTGAAGACATGTCTATGACACGTTCCATTCTGAGGAAAAAAACGCATGCGATTAAAAGGTGAAGCTTCAAACATAATGTTTCTACATTAACGTGTCAGATTTGTTGTACATTTAAATTTTATATGATGCCTATTAAGTGAAAAAATAACCAAAAGTACTAAACTAATTGTTAGTTGCAGCTCTAGTCTAGCACTTATCTTAGGCACACATCATGCTAGATAGACCCCTGGGATACACAGACACACACCTTCGTTTACACACCTGGATCGGTTTAGCTGATAATTAGCACCTGAGAGAAGACTAAACAGGAGAGTGGCCTTCTGGGACTGCGGCTTTCTGACACCCCAGTGTTAAAGCGACATAATTAATTAGTGTTCACTATGTGTAAGCACAGACGAAGGTGTGTGTGGTGGGGTGAGGGTGTTGGAGTGATTGTTAGCAAGCCTGAACTGTGCAGAAAAAACGAGAGAAAGAACAACACATCGTCCATTGTTCAATGAGTGAATGCAGTCAAAATGGTTCACTTATAATGAACACGTTCACACTGAGGAAAGAGAAGCCAGGTGAAGGGAAAAGGTGAAGAACTGGTGCGTAATAGGACACGACCCGGCCCCAGGGTGGACAGCAGTGTGTGTGCTGAAGGCTGTCAGCGGCCGGCTAGTCTAACTCTGTCCCTGCAGGACACACTTGCTCAGATCCCCCACCATGCTGTGAGACCAACGCTGGTGATCAGTTTTCAGGACACGTCCGACTCCAGCTGCATGGGGCTCATTCGAAATATTCAGTCACCTACATACTTTCAAATATATACTAGATCGCTGTATACTTGACTGCCAAATTGTTGCACATCTGCAGCTGCCATAAGGATCATTTATTACATTCAGACTAGACTAGATTAGACACTGAAAATCAGTTAGACAAAATATTGTAATGCTAGACATAAGTTTGTTATCATGGACACTTCAATATACTACCTAATAATATACTAGTACACACAAAAACAAGATTAAATTGTTTCGCATCTTTGTGACCTGATGTGCAGAGCAGTGAAAATCAGTTCCTCTTCTTCTCTTTAAGCACAGCGTCCAATCAAATCAGCTCCTCTCCTTCCATGTAAGAGCAGCGTCCAATCAAATCAGCTCCTCGCATTCCCTTTAAGAACCAAACATCCAATCAAATCAGCTCCTCTCCTCCCTTTTAAGCACAGTGTCCAATCAAATCAGTTCCTCTCATTCCGTTTAAGATCCAAGTGTCTGGTCAAATCAGCCCCGCTATGTCCTTTTAAGAAGTGAGTTTCCAATCACATCAGCTCCTCTTCTTTCTTTTAAGAATAGCTAGTCTAATCAAATCAGATCCTCTCCTTCCCTTTAAGAATTAAGCATCTGATCAAATCACTAAAATCACCTTAAGAACCGAGAACATAACGCAAAGGGAGAAAAACTGTCTTGCACCTGATGAAAATAACACACCAATAATGTTAAACAGCAAAATTAACCTAGCATCCACAAAAAAAAAAAGCTCAGTGTATTAAACTCACTGAATCAAAGTAGAGGAACGTCTGATCAAAATCACCCCTAGCTCATAGGGACTGCAGCTTTTGCACACTTCAGTGAACCCTTCATTTCCCCTCGTGCAGACTTATTCACTGATTATGAACACGAGCAGGAACTGGACATTCTGTCTGACAGAATCGGGTTACGATGCGTCTTTTTCTTTTGTGCATGTGTACGTTAAGCTCGTTAACGTCAGGTCCTGATTTCTGCCGATAACCTGCTCCTCTCCATTGTGGGGGCGCTGAAAAATTCATGACTCGGCGGCGCTGCGTTCACAAATCTGTCATGCTCTCTAAAGGTGCTCAATTATTCAGCGACGTACTTCAGCCCTTTATTTCATACACCGAATGCTGAAGGTCAGTCCGAGTTCAGAACAAATCTCAAAGATTGGCGTCGATGAGGTTCAGCTGGCTGATCGTTGCTTATTTTGTCGCCAGAGTTCAGTGAAATTTAAAATGAAGACAACATTCCAGAAGTCAATATTTAGCTAGCTTTCTAAACACAAGCTACATATTAAACCTAGCATAACATGCTAAATTTAATTACACAATACGTTGTTGGGCAAAGCCAAATGAAGCATGGTGGCAGTAGTATCATACTGACTGTTATCCTTGGCATCTTGTACTGACATGTACTGAACGGCCTTACATAGGTAGCGCTATCTTCTTTATATTTTGTAATAATGGATTCATTGTTGCGTTGTAGGATTAGCAAAATTTGGGATATTTTTTTAAAACCAAATACTGATGTACACTTTTCCAGAACTTTGTTCTGGGCTTGTTAGTCTTCACAATGCTGTTCCTACTGGAAGTTTTCCATCCATAATGCTGAGTTGACTAATCAGTGCAGGATGAGCATTGAAATGCATGCATGCATGTGTTAGTCATTTTAAACAGTTTGGCCGGCATGCGCTCACTTTATTTTGTCTCTTTGCAGATTGTCTCGGCTCCACTGTTTTTGCCCCCATTAAGGCTGACATCGCTGGGAACATAACCGTGAGTGTACTTCAGCTGTTAGACACCTAACACAGGGACAACAGAATGCAGATAAACAAGCTCAGCTGAGTTTAAAGGTCTAACTGTGACATGTTTTTTTTCCCTCTAAGAAAATCAAGGCAGTGTACGACAGCAACCCGAGTCGATTTAAGACGCTGCAGCAGATCCTGGAGGCTGAGAAGGAGATGTACACGGCTGAGTGGCCCAGAGTAGGAGCTACACTCTCCCTCATGTGGCTCAAAAGGTCAAGACGTTTTATACAATAATATCAGTAAACAGATGAGATTAATATGGCACGTATTCAGGGTTTACGTGATATCATATAAGATAAAGTAGACCAATTTTACTTCCCATTCCTGTTTTTCATTCTCTTCTTTTCCACTCCTGTTTCTGCTCCTGTTCATGTTCCCATTTCAGTTTCAGACCTTGTTCATTTTCACATTCCTGTCCATTTTTCCGCATTCGGTCCTGTTTTTGTTCCCATTCCTGTTCTTATTTCTATTCCCATTCCTAGTTTCCTGTTCCCATTCCTGTTGCTGTTTCAGGTATTGCACCCATGCCCATTCCCGTTATAATGTATTAGTATTTGAAGACGCTCTCACGGACAGACTTGTGTTCTTCATGGTTTCAGGGGGCTGCGCTTCATTCAGGTCCTCCTGCAGAGTTTAGTGGACGGTGAGAAGGATGAGAACAACCCCAACCTGATCCGAGTGAACATCACTAAAGCCTATGAGATCTCGCTGAGAAAATACCACAGTTGGTTCGTGCAAAAACTCTTCAAAGTAAGAGCGCGTTACACACTCACTATTATCCCCCTCTGACATACAGTACAGTCATCATACCCTTCATAGTGTGCTTATTGTGTCTTAATGTTCAGTGTTGTAGTTTGTTTTAGGATGTTCACCATTTGCTCCTGGTTGCAGTTTCTTTCTCTTAATCTGTGAATTTGTGAACTTCAGTCTTGTGAGCCGACAAAAAGAAAACATCGATGATCAAGCTAAACACTACACCTACAAATTACCAATGCGCACCTGTACATACCATGTGACCAGTCGTGTGACTGTAACTAGTTTGACGAGTCCAATGTGTGGTAATCATACATTCACTACAGGTGGTGAATACACATCAGGTTCAAAAGGTGCTGTAGAATCTATTTAATGCCAGATAATAGAACACAGGAACAACAGCATGAAGGAAAAATGGAATTTAATTTTTTTTAAAAATATATTCTACCTGTTTGGATAAAATGGACAAACCTGTGCTAGTAATTTCCCGTGTCTTCCTCTAGGCGGCGATGTATGCTGCGCCGTATAAGTCGGACTTCCTGAAGGCGCTATCTAAAGGGCGGGAGGTTAAAGAGGAGGACTGCCTGGACAAAGTGCGCCAGTTTCTTATCAACTTCACCGCCACCATCGACGCCATCTACGAGATGTACACCAAGATGAACGCCGAGCTCGAGTACAAAGCCTGAGCTGTGGTTCTGCCTTCTGATCGGCTCTCATCAGACCGATCTGTGTTCTGATTGGACCACATCTCTCTCAGGGTTTCTCGGAGCCTCTCGTTTATTGTTTATTTTCTGTTCTGTAATGGAAATGTGGCCCATCCCGATGGAGAGTGCTGACTCTTATTCAGGACACTGCTGTGTGAATACAGGTGTCAGTTTGATGTGTTCAGTGTAAAGTAGTAATGAGTCACAGCAAGTGGACATGTGATAGAATCTCAATGAGGTTTCCTTATAAATTATTTTAACATATTATTGGAAATGACGTTATATTTATTTAAAAAAAAAAAAGACTAATACATTTATGGTGACTCTACTTACAGGATAGTGGAGGACCAATACACTGTGCAAAGCAACAGATGGACAGGAGTCAGTAACTCAGCACTAGAAGTGTGTTTTTTAATTGCGCAAGGAATTCTGAATAATACTGCCTGCTCCCACAGTTATTATTTTTGGTTGCGTCTGCCTTTTCCTTTAAAAAACAAAAACAAAACAAAAAATTTAGCTGGCTCGGCTCTGTTTACTGGAATAACCTCTGTGACAGTAGCCAGGGTTAAGCAGTTACTAAAGATGAATGAATTATTATCATGTAATTAACAAGCTTCATATCTGACTGCCCACTCAGTCACATGACCATACGTTCACATTAGCAAGAGACAAACTTGCAGATTCATTATCCAAGTGAATGGTACCGAGGTTATGTGGTATGTTGTTAAGGCTGTTTTTTTGTTTTGTTTTTTTACAGTACAATTGTAACGATTTATGTGCTGGAAAAAAATTGATAAATGCTGAAAGATGATGGAATTTTGTTGAATTTGTGCATGGTTTAATGCTTTTCTTACTCAGAAGTTTGGTTATGTGTTGTGCTTTCATTTCAACTTCTAAGTCATGTGGTGTTAACAAGATTTTAAATCTATTTGGTGTGTGTGTGTGTGTGTGTGTGTGTGTGTGTGTGTGTGTGTGTGTGAGAAAGAGAGAGAGAATGATATGATGTTTATGTGAATGAGTTAATAATGATGCGCAATAAAACTACACTTGTGTTTGTAACTCATTCTTCTCGTTTGCTATGTGATATTTCTTTATAAACATGAATTAGACCTGATCATCAAATAGCTACTACAATATCCTGAGGAGTGTAGCGTATTAGCTTACTAAATATTATGCTCAAACAGAACCTCAGATTCGAGCTGCATATTTAGCATACTATTTAGTACTGTAATATTCACCTTCAGGAAGGTGATTGCTCCAACTGCACCACAACAGCTGAACACATGAGGGCGCTGCAGGAAAAATACAATAAAAAAAATACCTTAAAAAAAAAACCAACAACTGAATTTGAATGAAATTGTAGGATAAATGTCCCACTTATTTAACATGCAAAGTATTTATTCACTGATATACTGGCACTTTATCCTTCAGGTGTCACACATGTCCTTTTTAAAAAATCTGACCAGTGCTGAAAAAAACAACAAATCCCAGATCGCATTTCTCCACTGTAGATCTACTTGCCATGGTATGTCCAGGGACATCACGTAGCAGTGGTTTACCACGATATTAAGTGACCAGAGAGGGTGTGACACCACAGGACACACATAGAATCCTGGTTCTTTGAGTCAGATCATTTGGCTCAGTTCACCAATGAGTCAACTCTTTTGGCTCTTCACAACCAGTGTCAGCATAAAAAAAAAAAAACAGCAAAACATATTTAATTTCTCCAATTCCTGCATTAATACGCTCTTGCTGCCGTGTCTGCGCTCAACAGCACCTGTTTACCCTGATATTCACCTCTCCTATGCAGTAATTACTTATCAGTAAAGGATATATCAGAGCTCTTTACATATGTGACTGCTCGTAAGGGCTTGTTCAACTCAAAGAGTCAACTCAAGGACCTAAATAAAACAAGTGTACTCTGGATAGATAATAAATCACCTCCTAGATGGAGATCTGGAAGATGTGGAATCAGATTGAAAAGGCTGAAGGCATGTTTATATCGCTGTAGGGTCGCTGGAGAATCAAGACCGTTGCATCCATCTGACGTCATTACCCAAAATGCATTGCGACGTAAACTGCAATCGCGGCCTACGAGTGAAACGATTATTTTTTTTTAAACCTGATGTCTAGAGTGTTTTTGTATATCAAATTGATATAGCGGAAGTCAGTGTGAATCTAATAAACCACACAAGTCTTCACAGTCGGGGTTCCCTTTAAAACACCCCCCCCCCCTTTTTTACAGTAATTGTTCATTTACAGTCAACTCAAAGTTACAGCTGATCTGACCTTAAATTCTGTTTCCTTTTTTAATAATACTGTAGAGTTCAGTACTGTGTACCTTCACTGCAGTAATTACAGTAGTGTTTTATAATGGTGAATTCAGTATATGTTTAAGGTGTGACTGTGATGCTTAGCTGTTAGCAAACCTCATTATGTTGACTGTAGTCTTTAAATAAGAAAGAAAGAGTACGGAGTACTTTGCCCAAACCACATTACATGATAAACTTCTTGAAAGTTTTTTTTTTTATGTGTGTGTGTGTGTGTGTGTGTGTTGTAACACACTTCAGCACGGCTCTGTCCATGAACGCTGGCGGTTCAGCCGGCTGAGTGAGTGCTGTAGAGCCGGTTGTATGTGAGGGGCGGTGAAATGAGCAGCCGGAGTAAACACCCAGCGCCTGAGGCTCCTAAAGCGCTCACACTTCCAGCCCTGTTCATCACCGCACAGTCGAACACAGCAGCTCTTATCGGATCTCGGATCTACCGGAGCAGAGACTCGCCATTACAGCGGATTTAACGGAATTCCAAGATTTTTCTCTTTCTTTTTCTTTTTTCAAATCAATCGAGCGCGCGCGATTCAATCTCTTCAGGTGAGTCAGAATCCTGTTTCATCAATTTTATTCATTTATCTTTCACTTTCCTCATCTCTGCACAGAAAGGAGTGTTAAGAGACATGTGAAGTCTCTCATATATCTCCGAATTAAGTTTACATCAAGACAAGACAGCATTCATTTCAAAACAAACTTATTGTTCACTTACCTGAGGAATGTCGAGTGGCACATCCGGGGATTTTTTCATCCTCGCGCACTTGTATTTTCATCACTGAGATCTGAAGAAACTTGTTTTACTAATTAGATTTTTGTCGTTGTTGTTGTTGTTGTAAGAAGCAAGGTGATGAATAACAACAGAAACTCTCTCTCTCTCTCTCTCTCTCTCTCTCTCTCTCTCTCTCTCTCCCCCACACGTCATACTATAGTTTAATCTCAGTAGCCATAAGAAAACTTTTGGTTCGTTTATATATACATACATACATACATACATACATATATATATATATATATATATATATATATATATATATATATATATATATATATATATATATATATATATATATAAACTACTATTTTAAAATGAAAGGTGCCATTGGGTCAGTCGTATGGTCAAAACTGTCTGAAATTCCTCATGAAAATATAAAAACATGCCCCCGCACACTGCAAGTGTACACCAGGACACACTGTTTGTAAATATACTTCAGTGTAGGTCACAATTTCACGACACACTATTACAGAAATCACACCACTGACACCAAGACTCACTCGTCAAACGTTGTGGCGCGTTTCCCAGACCCTCCAAGATTGTTTCGATCGCGGATATGAACGCACAATCACACAATCACAAAAATGAACAAAATTCGGAGGAGATTGCAATTTTTCTAAATTACCGCAGACTTTCCGCAGATCTGGGCCGAGAGGCGTCGTGTGAGGTCACGACACGCGTTCAGTCAAAGCCCGTCTTCGATTCACATAGCCTGAACATGAGTACAGTGAAACGCTCTCATTTACCAACAATCACTGTGAAAGACCGCAAAATCCTGAACAGACTGATTTCCCATATTTCTCTTAGTCAGTGCTTTATCACGTGCTCATCAGTTTTGTCTGCTCACAGTCAGGATGGTTGGACGTTCTCCACTTCAGGTATTTACTCACGTTCAAGCAATTTGTCCTGTCCAATAGCTGCTGCTCGCTTTATTCAGTTCAGCTCAATGTAAAGACGGGTATTTATCAGTGAAATGCTCATTTATTTCATTTTAACTCAATCATTTTTGATGCCCTGAGACGGATGGGTGTCCCATTCCGGATGAATTCTCCCACAGCACACAGTGTTCCTGGGATACACTCCGAATCAGCCTATGAAATGTACACACTGGTGTGTTCATGCACTTACACTACTTGACTCGCTCTTTATAATATTAGCGTGTTGATTTTAAGTGAAGTGCATTAGCTAGCTACGTGAGTTAGCTTAGATGGAGTAAGATGGCAGTGCAGAGCAGCGGAGAAGCGTTTTTTGTTTCACTTTTGGAAAAGCTTTAACGTACAGCAGTAAGTAAAAGATGTTAGTGTTTTCATTGCATCGTAATCCCTCGTTGTCAATGACCGACAGAAGCTGATCGTCGAGAACAAGATACCGGGTAAGAGCTGTTATTTTCACTCACCTAGCATCATCTGTAGACATTTGTTCTCACCTGGCCAGCGTTTGTGGCTGAATGAACACAAATCCCCACAGCCACGCTCCAAAATCTAGTGGGAAGCCTTCCCAGAAGAGTGGAGGTTATTATAATAGCAAAGGGGGAATTAATCTGGATTGGAACCTTCAACAAGCACATATGGGCGTGAGTCTTCAGATTTATATAGTATTACCTATTATAGGATATAATACCAAATATAAACCAAATATAAGATTATTAAAAATCTATTTCTAGACTTTTTTTACTATAAAAAAAAAGAATTGTTCTATTGGCAGATAATTTTGTAAGAATTTATTTCTAGAAAGAAGCAAAATTATCTGCTAACAGAAAAAGAAAATCTAACACGTGAAATGATTAAATGAATAAAAACTCATGGGCTTCCCTTTGCGAGCTGCTGATCTAAGGAACATAGCACCAGTTATCTCAGGACGGCAAGAAATGTATCTTTTGGGGTTTTTTCCTGCCTTGACTATTGTAAAGCAGATCACATGACTTCCTAAAACTACAACATACAAACTGCAACTTGTGTAAAATATGATGACTATTTTATAAATATAAACACTACAGTGAGGGAGGCACAATGTCATGTTTGTAAGTCGTTACTACAGTAGCTGACATGCAAAGTAACGACTGATATGTAAACGAATCCCTGTATCCAGTTCCTGAACGCGTGTGTGTTGTTTATTCTCATCACAACGCTTCTGTGCAGTGGGATGAACCAATCCGAAAACTGGGACTCAAGGTTTTATTCTTCACCAGCGAGGGTTTTACTAGATCACTGGATTTGATGTTGTGGTCATATCCAGCCGTAATTCCCTCATGGTGACTGGGTGCATAATTATAAAGTGTGTTAGACACGAGAAGTCATAAAACTTCAGAGCAAGGGCTTGCCACAAACGGATCGAGCTGCAATATACTATATTTACTGATCATCATTGAAATTGACTGATTTTCCTAATATTCAAAGCACAGGACTGTGGGTTAAGGCTTAACAGCACTCCTGAGATTTGAACCCACAACCTTCCAGTGACTAGTACAGAACTAAGCACCAGGCTACTAGCATGTTTAGATTTGTTCTGTTTATTGTTATTTATTCAGTTTGTTCTTTAATTATTCTTGTTCTATTTGTTGACTGTTTTACTTCTTATTTATATTTGTTAATTTATTTATTCAGTTATATAGATTTTTTGTTAAAGTTTATTTTATTATATTTGTTCTGTTGA
The DNA here is from genome assembly GCF_001660625.3 of Ictalurus punctatus. Classification (NCBI taxonomy): domain Eukaryota; kingdom Metazoa; phylum Chordata; class Actinopteri; order Siluriformes; family Ictaluridae; genus Ictalurus; species Ictalurus punctatus. The sequence continues at coordinate 1,601,731 of NC_030437.2, forward strand.
TTTGTTTAGTTCTTTGTTTATTTATTCATTCATTCCATTGTTGTTTTTGTTCAAACACTTCTTGTTTTTTTTTCTTTGGTACTTCTGCTATGCTCTAATTTGTATAAGCCTACCAGTAAAAAAATTAAATGTCAGAGCTTTTTAAAAAAATAAATAAATAAATAAAAATGTAAAAAACTACTATTGTAGTTATACTTACAGTTTATTTAACAATGCTATGAATCAGTACAACAGCAGGTGAGCTGTGACATGAACACGATCACAGTGTGAAAGTCACGTCTGGGAGTTCATTTGTTTGAGTGAAATGAATATAATGTTCAGTTCCAGAGGAGCTGGCTTTGCTGGTACGTCTTCTTAATGGGCGATTATTTAACCATAAATTTAGCTTGTGAATCACTGCAGGCTCTGAGTTACAGCACTTCCTGTCAGCCGTTGGGGATGTAAGTGATGGGCTCACTCAGATTCTCTGGAGCAACACCATGTAGAGCTTTACAGAGCAGCATCACTATTTAGTGCGGTTGTTATTATATAGTGTCTGTTCCTTCTATATCACAGCAATTTGCCAAAGATCACCCCCCCCCCCCATTAATAAATGCCATGTCATATGTGCATCATTTTATCTGTTTATTCTTACATAAAATGTAGTTGAAAGTCAATAAAACAAGTTAGTTCCTGTTCTTGCTGACATTATAGGAGCTATAAACAGTCCTTCCCTCACCAGCCTCTCGAGTTTCTCTTGACGTTAATAAGACAAAAAACAGCTTTCCTGAATTCGCAAATTTGAAAATTCACAGATTTACCTCTGATTGTTACACAACACTGACAATGCAGGCTTGACCATATCAAAAATGACATGTTTTCCTTTGTGAAGTTAGTTTGTTTAAAGAAAATCATCTGTTTCTGGCCTTATATCCACTCCATACAGGAGGTTTTTTTGGGGGGATTTTGCGGTGTCTTTTTTTTAAATTTGCAGAAACGTTGTGCCTTTTTGCAGAAAACTACTTGAATTGGTGAAATTGCAGTTACGCAAAATAGTTTTTCGCAGTGATGTTTGTTGGTAAATGAGACCTTTTAGCTGTGCTCATGTTCGACACACGTGAAGAGGGCTTTGGCTGATGTGATGCAGTCACATGATGCGTCTCGGCCCAAATCTGCGGTCATTTTGAATAATTGCAAGCTCCTCCAAATATTGCAGCATTTGCATGATTTTGCATTCATTTCTGCGATCGTAAAATCCTGGCGGGACTGAATATTATTCTGGAGTGTCTGCCATACAAGGCCATGTGTAAGGTGTTAGTATAGAAATAACGTATTAGAACGATTACCTGAATAATAAACCTGTGAAAATAAGAATGGTTCTAGTACCGAACCTTGTGGGACGCCATATGTCACTTTAGTTTGAATGGAAAATTTGCAGCGTATGTGTATTTTGATTGGATTTCAGTCAGATATTCCAAGCTTTCGAGCTCAATCTTATGATTTTTTGTCAAATCCAGTCTGAGCGGAGCAGAAACACAGCCCTGGTAGGAGGACAGTAATAGATTGTTTTAACATTGCTGTATCTGTACTACAATGAGGTTTAAATCCTGAATTCTTGTCCAATTACCATAGCTCTGCGGATATGATTTAATAATGTCTAACTTGAGATTTTAATTTAAAGTCTTGGCTTTAAATAAATGCACCTCATTCCATGTCAGCTCAGTTGCAAAAAAAAAAAACCCAAGCTCATACCTAAATATCAAGGAAGGTAATATTTGTCTTGAGGGCAACATGTTCAGGTCTCCTGACTGTTGGGAGCATGGGAGGTATAGTAGTGTGTTTGTTCGTATATGGACATGTTAAAAAAAAAACAGTGCAAAACATTAAGCATTATTATTATTATTATTATTATTATTATTATTATTATTATTATTGATACAATCAAAAGTTATATTAATATTAATAATATACAGTGACTATAACAAGATTTGACCAGATTTATTTACCCTCTACATTGTTTATCAGATGTTTCTAAGAGTTCTTGTTAAACAGGTTTCATCGATATGTGGTGGGAACCGGCTGAAGGCAAGCATGAACATGATTGGCTATGCATCTACAGACAAATGTGGTTCAAAGCAGGTGGTTTGCAAATCATAAAATTCGTAATAACAACCCCAGCTTGTATAAAACCACAAGATCAGCAGTGACAGAGTTTGCTCAATGAAACGGGTATTGTGTTGTCTCTGAGGTCTTTGTGATCGTTTGGGGATCTGGGAAGAGAAAAGGAATGTTGGGATGAGTCATGACCTGCCCAGGAAGTTGGAGCCTCAGAGAAACGAGCTCAAAAACTTCAGTGGAAGAGAAGTTTAGATGATGGAGTAGTTTGTTGTGATTCATAGCTCAAGCTGTAAAAGAAGCATAAACTAGCATTTATGTGACGCAGCACCACTGTGTTAAACACTCTGTAATGGGGAATTTGTGCAGTCACGTGGGCTTTTTTGATTAGACACCAGTCTTGACAATTTCCCAGCCTTTCAGTGTGATTCACTCATTCATAATGTTCTGATGAGATGGTTTAAAAAATACTACTACATACAGTACTGTGCAAAAGGCTTGGGCTAACCTATTTCTTCTGTACACATTTAGTTATATATGTTTATTTTATGACTTCTGCATTATTGAGTCAGTACTAAAACATTTTAGATTTCCACTAATTTCACAACAAAAAATTTAATGTTACTTCAAACAAAAAAAAACCTTTCTGTAACATATTACGTAACATACCACTTTTATAACTCTTACTACAGAACAAGCACATTGGATTACTGGATTTTTGATTTCCGTGAGCTGTGAACTGTAATCATCTAGATTAAAACAAAAAAAAGGCTTGAAATATTTCACTTTATGTAAAATGAATCTAGAATATATGAAAGTTCCACTTTTTTAATTAAATTATGGGGGAAAAAAAATGAACTTTTCCACGATATTCAAATTTTTTGAGCTGCACCTGTATAGACCTGTAATCTGAAACTGCTGTACTGTCAGAGCTTCTGTTGTAGAAAATGAACCAACACTTTCTGAGCAGACAGACTGCAGAATTCAGCAGCGCTGTGGCATAAGAGGACACGTGACAGCCGTCAAGGTCTATACGCTCCTGTATATGGAATCAGACTTTGTCTCAGACAAACTGGCCCAAAACGTTTCCGACTTGTTCTGTCCTTTCGTAGTGAACATGGGTTGTGATGTGTTCAGGTGGCTTTTAATGGAATGATGTTTGGTTTCTGTTTTTCCAGCTTAGTCCAGGTCTCTGAGCGAGAGTGGGGGCTCCTCCCTTTAGCACACCGACTTGAAGAGGAATTTGGCAGTAACGTACTACCTGAGGGATGAGTGAGGTAAGGAATAGTGTGTGTGTGTGTGGATGTGCTTTCCAGCAGAAACAGGGATCTCTTTTAAAACTACTTCAGAATCCCATCTCTGTGGTCCTGCGTCTTTACCCACGTCTCCTGAGAATTAAATAGTCATGGGCTATGTGGTATTGGCTAAATTTAGGACCCCATTGCCATTTTTAACATAATGTTTTAACAAACATTCAGATGCATTCCATCATTCTGTGGCCAGATAGGAAGCTCTGACAAGAATCCATAATATTTTATTCATGTTGAACGTGGGGAAACAAGGAAACAGGAAAACTGGAGTACAAGGGAAACTGTAAAACAAGGAAGTAGGGAAACTGGGAAATCAGAAACCTAGAACACTGGTTGGATAGAGAAGTTAGGGACTAGGAGAACTGAAAAACCGGGTGAGCTTACAAAACTGGAAACTTGAGGGAAGTTGGAGAATTTGAGGCTTGTTTCCACTGCGGGGAAGTTCTCATGAACTTCCTGCTTCCTCTTTTTGCAATGTTATTATTCTCTTAACTAGAAATTTCCTCTCCTCCTGTACACTATCACTGTTTTCTGATATTTCACCGTACCTTTATCCAACTGCTCTTATCTCTGTTACGCCTCATCATATAAGATTTGTGCCTTAATTATTTATTTGTTATTTATTACAAAGGACCTTGTGTTATATGTAAGACATGTATTTGTTTTGGTTTGCCTCGTGAACATTTTTATATTCCTTTGGTGCTAATAGGAAGTAAATAGATGTGTAGAGTTTTATAAATAGGCAACATTATATAAATACAGCATTAAATGATTAGGTTTATTTGGTTCTCTTCTTTTATAACCCTTCCTAGGTTTCTTCCACATTATTAAAGCGTGGTCGCCTGGTCAGGGCCGAGACTGACCCAGTTTGCAGCCTTCATACCTCTCCCAGTCAGGATGCTTCAGGAGACAAAGAACCAAGCTTCCCTCTCGCCTCAGTGGCCGGCGTCCTGGATATGGAGGATAACAGCCCGCCTCCTGCGACCCGACCAGAAGCCAAGCCAAATCTTCGCAACAAGTTCCATGGAGCCTTCAAGAAGGGCATCGCCCACCCCATGGACCGGCACGATTCCTCCAACTACGAGGCTTCGGTGACCACGGGGCCTAAACAGGCCCCCATGGACTCACTTTTCGACTATGGAACGTATCATGCTGTCAGTAACCAAAAATGGCGTAGGAAGAAACTTCCTCGAGGGTGAGGAGGAAAAAAGGGGTTAATTAATCATACAACCCCAGTTCAAAAAAGTTGGGACGCTGTGTAAAATGTAAATAAATGTAAAGAAAAACAGAATGCAATGATTTGCAAATCCCACATTATTCACAGCAGAACCTAGAAAACATATCAAATGTTTAAACTGAGGAAATGTGACATTTTAAGGAAAAAATAAGATAAACTATGATGGCCACAACACGTCTCAAAAATGCTGGGAGGCAACAAAAGGCTGGAAAAGTAAGTGTTAGTAAAAAGAAACTGGAGGTTAATTGGCAACAGTTCAGTTACATGACTGGGTATAAAAAGAGGCAGAGTCTTTCAGAAGTAAAGATGGGCAGAAAAAAACTGCATGTACAATTTATGGAACAAATTCAGAATAATGTTCATCAACGTGTTGCAGAAAGATTGTGGACAGTATTTTAACAAACACGCATAAACACACAATACCACAGATTTACGCCTGTGATTTTTAGTTTATAGAGAAATCCAATGCACCTACAATTCTGCACTATAATACTATAATACAGTCAGAGTGAACAGGGCATTATGATGCCAGAGCATTGTGTGGTGATATGATCTTCATTCTCTGAACCCTCAGAAGAAAATCAGCTGTAATTATTAATTAACTGTGTGAATTGGAGATTTTTTAAATACCTAGGCAGCCTAATCCACAGTATGATGCATTCGCTCGTCTAGAGGTGGTAGATCTCCGGCAGAAGGGTTGGAGGTACACTTTACAGTTTAAACGAGTAAACCGATGAATACGCGATGTGTTCTGGGTGGCTGAAGCTACACTGCTGTATTCATGCTATAGGTGTGGCCTGTGTGTTGTTGTTTCCTTGCTAGCTCTTGAGGTAATGTTTATACAGTTTGGTTGTGTGATTTTTTCCTCCTCATACACAGGTTTATTGATGAACTGAAGCTGCTCAGTTACCAATAAGCATCTATTCAGTACTGTATAATGACTGCTCATGACTGCAAGGGTTTAGTTAGAAAACATAAATCTAATTCAGAAACCCTGAAGTGAATCTGAACACGTTTTGTAATTTGTGTGTTTCCGAAGTTCGCTATCTGAAAATTAGTAGTCACTGGATTACTTACATGGTGTCCACTGAACCGTGTTTTTTCATGACCTCTAACTCTCCCCTCTCAGGAACACGGAGAGCATGGCGCCATGTGAGGAGACCAGCTCAGACCCTCCGAGGGCTCTGAAGCTGTTTAATCGTGCGCTGATTTTCGATGCCGTGTCTCGAGCTGACCCGGGTGCTCTGGATGGTCTGCTGGAGTTCCTGCAGAGCCGGAACAAGAGACTGACGGACGAGGAGTTCAGAGGTGAAGCACAACGTTAATCAGCAACACAAAGTGACCTGTATGGCCAATGAGTATAAAATAAGCCAATATGGCTTATGAGTTTACAAACTGAGAAGATTTGGGGGCGTGGTCAGGGTTGGAACAGGACAGAAACGAGAAGCAGGAAGTGTGGAGAAAGCAGAGAGTACTCAGAAGACAGGAAGTGTGTAAGTTGAACACAGGACTCAAACTGTAGACAGTGTGTATGTGGGCTTAAAGCGTACATGGGAAGGCAGAATAATTAATTATACATTTCATTATTATTAATAGCAACACTTTTGGCTTTATGAACTTTTTTGCATGTTTAACAGATGAGACAACATGCAGTATTACATCTAGCAGAAAATACCATCCTGTCCTTTTCACTGCCGATTCAGTCTGTAACTTATATCAGGAATAGGAAGTCTGATATCACTGTGTGTGTGTGTCCCATTAAAGCACTGCTTTGAGGCAGGAAAAGTATTGTGGGAACATATCGGAGGGGAGTGATAAGTCACAGCAAACTGTCTCTCTGCTTTCAATTCACACACACACACACACACACACACACACACACACACACACACACACACACACACACACATATTCCGGCATTCATCCTGACCTCGAAGAGTAAACAGTGGAAGCTCCTGTCTGACCTTTTAGACCAGATGTTAAGAGGCCCCTCTCAAGAATTTAAGCAGAATAAACCGTGCCGCTCTCGCTGCACTCTTCTAAAATGTAACAATGAACAAAAACTATTTTTAGAACGCCTGAACACATTTTTATCTGTTTAAAGTGGAGATCGACCGATATTTTCCCCGATATTTCCGCATTTTTACATAATCGGATATCGGTTTTGTAATATCGGATCCACCGATAAATCCATAAACGCCCATCTTGAGGGCGTTTTGAGAATTGCGTGCAGGACCGCTATTGCAGCACTGTATCTGTTTTTGTTTTTTTGTGCTTTATTTGCTTCTTTACCTCACTGAAGCTTTTATTTAAAAAAGAAAAAGAAAAAAAAGACAGTTTAGTAACAGTGCACAGTGCATTTTTTCACACCTCTGTATTTATTGGTGCATAAATAAGAGTGGTTTTGTTTTGTATGCAAGGAGGAAGTGAAATTGAGAAAATTGTTATAAATGAAACAGTTTGTTTAGTTCAGTGGTCGTGTTATCAGCGTGTCTAAAACAGAAGTAAAACAGTAAATAAATATCGGTTCTGCATATTGGTTATCGGGCGCATAAACATGCAAATAATCGGTAGCTGTTAAAATAATCAATATTGGTTGATCTCTATTTTAGAGATAGTATCAGATTTTCTTCCTGTCGCAGCATCATGCAGCGCCTCACAATTACATATAAAATCTCAAATTAATCCAAATGCTTGTTCAGAAAACAAATTCCGAAGCTCCGTGACTGACCGCTTGTGTAAAGGACAGAGAGAAAAGGGGACTCGAATGCACAACACAGACACAGGGATCCAGGGTACGGGGTTAGAATTGCTTCATAATTCCAAATAAATAGATTACGATTCACAAATAAATGTAGTGAGATTTGCAAAAATTAGACAAATTCACAAATGCATTAATGAGATCCACAAATATATGTTAGTAGTTTCACAAAAATAAATTACATTAAGAAATAAATAAAATAAGATTTGCAATTTTTTTTACAAATATGTTTTTATGTCACAAACAACTCTGCACTGCATTCATTTGAATTATGAAACACTTCTAACGCCATAGAAACGAGTTTTATTAACGAACGTGAGCAGGTGATGGTGCGTGAGAAAGGTGAGGTGAATAAGAGAGGTCGAGGTTGGGATTCGAACTCAGGAGGGACGGAGAGTGGGGCAGGTTTGAGTGATGTCGGGGGTAGAAGTGAGCCGAGTGTGAGAAGACAGGCTGCGCGAGTAGTGGACCGGGAACACAAGAAGAACACAGGATAACACGACGAAGGAAAACGTTAAACAGTAGCATAGAAAGTAAACGTGAGTAGAGCCGGAAGCGTACCGCACTGGAAGATGGAACACGACGAGTGGCTGAAGAACCGGGGTTTATATACGTAGCTGCTGAGGTCAGTAGATGAGAAGCAGGTGAAGCAAACGACCAGCAGTGGAGCACCACGCCCAGGGACAGACAGACAGACAGACAGACAGACAGACAGGAGGGAAAACACTGGAAACATGGGGAAGGGAAAAACAGTGAAATGCACGGGGCTCTGACCCGGACCATGAGGGCTTTGGATTCACACGTAATGATTCAGCATTGTTAAGTTTAAGTTCTAGTCTTTTCCTATGTGCTTCTTTAAACCCAGATTGTATGATTCTCAGCCTGATTGTGCTGTTTCAGACAGAAATCACACATCATAAAATAATTCTTTGGAGATCGGTCGTCTAAGGACACACGGTGTAGTGTGCTCACTGGACGCAGGTTCAGTGCCACTGCGACCAGAGCCAGAAGATGACAATGATCTGTCAGTGATTCTGTTAAAACATTCGGTGTGAGGGCTGCTCTGACGCCATGTTTAAAATACACCAATAGGGGAATGCAAACTCATGAGACAGCTAAATACGCTAGTGGTGATAGCAAAATGTAAAAAAAAAACAAAAACGTCCCATTACATCAAGCTCACTTTTCTGCACGGGCTGATTTCTGGATCATACTGATTGATGTAAACAGAACGTAATCATTTTCTTAAATCGCAGGTCTAAAGTTCAAAGTATCATCATCATATAATCTGACACGGAGGACGCTCATTTTCACACATTCAGATCGATTGAAATCTTAAAATAATAAATAAAAGTAATCACAGTGTAAAATTGACTTAAGTGATTTCACATTGCACATTTTCAGGAAGGATTTGGAAATGTGTATCAGTGTCCTCCAAAGCTCCTGTACGCATAATGATTAAGTTTCATGCTTGCTGTAGAACAACAAACGAACTTACTGTGTGCAGAAACGTATAACAATACAGCTGCTAATGCACCAGTGGGATCGGCCTCGTTCTTACAGAATATGTAAAAAAATAAATAAAAATAAAGACAGAATGAAGGTTTAAAAAATAAATCTGACTATTAATATGTACATATCTTGTCGGACTGTTCTGTGTGTGTGTGTGTGTGTGTGTGTGTGTGTGTGTGTGTAGAGCCGTCCACAGGGAAAACGTGTCTTCTTAAAGCTCTGCTGAATTTATATGGTGGGAAGAATGACACCATCCCGCTGTTGCTGGACATCGCGGAGCAGACGGGAAACCTGCACGAGTTCGTCAACACGCCCTTCAGGGACCTCTACTACCGTGGTAAGGAGAGAGCACACGGAACTGGGGACACAAACTCTGCAAACTTTAGTCTCGAACAGCAGGTACAGGGTGTGGTGAGGCCACACCTCCTTCACCGAGACTGACAGCTGCAAAGGCCACGCCTACTTTCTCACATTTCTGACAGTTCAGTAAGCAATAAAACACTCCAGTGTAGTGCGGTTACAGTAAAATAATCAGTGACATGGTGGTGTGATGCAGACTTTTACAAAGCGCCGACACTCTAGACTTCCATAAATGTTAAATAAATGTCTCCTTACAGAAAACTTCACCAGATCAACAACTACATGTGGCGTACTTTAATATAAACCTCTGATTACTGTCAGAACTGCTGTTATAGGAAATTAATCAACACCTTCTGACCAATCACAATCCAGAATCCAACTGCGTCGTTCAGGGTGAATCCTGGCCATTCTCTCAGAGTTTAAAGGCGCTCACTTATAAATGCCAAGCTGGCATTTTATTCCTTAAATGTGTGTGTGTGTGTATGTGTGTGTGTGTGTGTGTGTGGTAGGTTTGTGAAAGAGCTGCAGTGTTGCCTTTAGTCTCCACCCTGCACTAATCTAAACAGCACACACACACACACACACACACACACACACACACACACAACCATGTCTGTGTGTTTCATGGTTTTCCTGTCAGGCCCAAACCCAAGTTTCCCAAGTGACACACCCGGTCTGATGATGTCACTTTCCTTCCCTTCAGATTCAGGTCCATTCATTCAGTTTTAGAAAGCGTACATCATCACTGAGGAGTGTACATCAGTATATATTAGTCAGTGTATATACTCAAGTCAGTCCATTATTGGTGTGAAGGAGTTGGTTTTCTATAACAGCAGCTCTGACAGTAGTGCAGCTGGGAACCACAGGTGTATATACATGTGCTCGTTCTTATACCTTGTCGTTTCTATAGCAACGGCTCAATTTTCTGACACATGGGAAGGTCTTCAGGAATGATAAGGTTTATAAATGGGCTTAACTTCAAGAGAGGTTTTTAACATGATCATAGCTGTCAGGAAACTTACCCAGAATGCACTGCAAGTCATTTCATGTTTAAAGCAGCGGTTATATAGTGGATAGAGAGAAGAGTTCGCGGTCTGCTTTGCTTCGATCATTCGCTGTCGTTTCCTGTCTTCTGTTCATTAACATGGCGACATACACTAGGCCTACAGTACGTCACATAGTACTGAATGTTAGTACTGGAGCATCTTTAAAAAAATGTTTACAACTATGAATACAAATACAAGTAAATAAGCGTGGTATTGGACTGATTCCAGATACCACATGTAGGTATCCATGAATCTCTTGGTCAACTGTAAAGATGCCATTGCCATGTATATAGTTTGCTGTTAGTTGTTGTTTTACTTATATTTATCGTGTGCCGTAGGTCAGACGGCGCTGCACATCGCCATCGAGCGACGCTGTAAACACTACACTGAGCTGCTGGTGGAGAAAGAAGCTGATGTTCACGCTCAGGCTCGGGGACGCTTCTTTCAGCCCCGAGACGAGGGGGGATATTTTTACTTTGGTGAGTGACACGTTTTGTAAAGCTCCGTCTTCGTCTCCGTTTAAATATCGCTGTTGTTTTATGAGGACGTACATGAAGAAAAACAGTCAAGTTGATGAACGAGAGGAGTGAAAGTGCCATTAACTCCGCCCGACTCTTGGTGTGATGTGGTCACACCTTTAATTCATGTGTGTGTTATGGTAGTGACCTGTGGTGGAGATAGAGGTCAGTACTTCCCTGTAATTGTTAGGAAATGAGATGAAAGAACACTAAGAGTTTTATCTTTTCATAGCAAAGGTGGCTAATGTGACTCAGAACTATTTTCAGTTATTATATTTGAACAAAAATAGTGCTTGAATTCAGGGATTCGGGGAAAACGAGGCAAGCCAGTGAACCTGGAGTGTGTAAATGAACTGTGAGGGGTGTTAGAGCAGTAAAATGTGCAGTAACAGGGGAGGTTCTGATCTGCAGACCTTTCATAACTGAGAAAGAATTGTTACAGCATGATATTAGGTCAGGTATTGGCACATGAACAGCAGGTTATTTTAAAAACTCCTCCCCTCATTGCAGAAGCACAGTTCAGTCTTTCAGGAGCAGTGTGACTTCATGTCCCGAATAAATCCAGCTCAGGGAGTGAAAGGTATGTCTGTGCTTCTGCGCTAAGAACACCCTGCTGGTGGAAGTGTGTTAGTACAGCTGATGTGAGTCACTCCACTGCACACTTCTAAACTCTATTCAACTTTACTAACAAGTACAGAAATGTCAAAATCAGGTCTGGAAAAAAGCTTTAAAGATGAGAGAGGTGGTGGGAAAAACTCCACAGCTTTTGGCTTTTCTATAAAATCACCCACTTGGAGATGTTTTCTTTTTTTTTTAGTGCTTCTCTGAAGTTCTTAAACAAGTTCTCTGAAGCAGTATCTTTAAATCTTCATCACCGAGTTTTTGACTGATGTGGTGACTGATGTGGTGTGGCTAACATGTTTTTTTTTTTAAAGTCATGAGCCAATTAAATAACTGCAAATGCTTGTTGTGTGTAATGTGTGTTTGATTATGCAGGTGAGCTCCCGCTCTCGCTAGCCACCTGCACTAACCAGCCCGTACTGGTGCACTATCTGATCGAGAACAGCCACAAGAAGGCAGACCTGCGGCGTCAGGACTCGCGCGGCAACACCGCCCTGCATGCGCTCGTGCATGTAGCAGACAACACACGTGAAAACACACGCTTCGTCACCAAGATGTACGACCTGCTGCTTGTCAACAGTGCCAAACTTTACCCAGAATGCAACCTGGAGCAGCTGCTCAACAATGATGGCATGTCACCACTCATGATGGCAGCCAAACTCGGCAAGATCGGGGTGAGTAGAAAATACAACAGAGCTACATCACAGATTCTGTCGAACATATTGCTAAATAAATGATCCTTCATACAGATATGGACGAAAATAAATAAATAAATAAATAAATAAAGTATTGCTGATTCACTCACAGATGCAAAGTTTTAATATAATTTTAGATTTTGTATAGTAGTATAGTGAATGATGTATAGTAGATGTTTTATAGTAGTATAACAGAAGATTTATAGTACTATAGTAGATGGTTTATAGTACTATAGTAGATTATTTGTAGTAGTGTAGTAAACGGTTTATAGTAGATGACTGATTTTCCTCTCTTGCAGGTTTTCCAGCACATCATCCGGAGAGAAATCAAAGATGACGAGGTGCGTCACCTGTGCAGGAAGTTTAAGGACTGGGCGTATGGACCTGTCTACTCGTCTCTATACGACCTGTCCTACCTTGACACGTGCGGCGAAGACGTCTCTGTGCTGGAGATCCTCGTCTATAACAGCAGGATTGAGGTAACTGAAAAGATATGGAGATTAGAATGAGGATGAGAAAATCGAAAGTTAAATGAACAGAAATCCAGTTTGATGTTTAGTTTAGTTTTTACATCACATTTATAAAGACAGTAGAGAGCTGAGACTTGAGTCAGAGGCAGCTGGAGGTTTTTGCAAAGCCTCTTTATTAGGACACTTTCAATATTCATAGTCATGATTCATAACTAAGCACAAGCAGACAGGTTCATCATCCACAAGTCTAGAGTTCAGAAGAATTAGGGGACGACTTGCGGGGGGGTGCAAAATAATAGCATTTCTACTCATGTACATGTAACGATTTTGCTCGTGCAGAACCGTTATGAGATGTTGGCTGTGGCGCCAATTAATGAGATGCTGGGGGCAAAATGGAAAAAATTTGCCGCCGTGACTTTTTACATCAGCGTGGTATCATATCTCATCACCATGATCGTCTTCACGCTCGTCGCCTACTATCGTCCTTCAGGAAGCACGGTGAGCGCCATGAACACAAACATACTACATGTTCATAAATCTGTGTGTGTGTGCGAGCGTGTTAAAACTTAAAATCCCTCCTCAGCCTCCGTTTCCATACGTAACGACGGGAGACAAACTGCGTCTGGCCGGAGAACTCCTCACCCTCAGCTCTGGATTGTTTTTCTTCATAAGTAATGTGAGTCTCTCTCTCTCTCTCTCTCACTCACACACACACACACACACACACACGGCTTGGAGTGTTTGTTGGTTTCAAAAAGGAAACCCATCCTCCCATGATGATAAAGTTCCACTATAATCTACACATAAAAGTGTGTAGTTAAAAAAAAAACTGAATGAGATTTTTGAGCTTGTTAGCAATATTAGCCTTGAAGTTCCAGTACAAAAAATGAGAAGTAAACATTAGAAACTAAACATGTCCTGACTGATCAACCGATTTTGAATCCTGTAGTGTTTTAAATGGCTCAGTGTTTGTAGTGCTACTGAAATTTCTTCCTCTCTCTAAGACAAAGGACCTGTTTCTGAAGAAATGTCCGGCAGTGAGTTCGTTATTTATGGATGGATCATTTCAACTCCTGTAGTAAGATACAAACAGACACACGCACACGATAGTATTATAGAAGTATGTATACACTCTATATACATATACACATACATATGCATACGATGTACGTGTGTGCAGCTTTATGTACTCTGTGCTGGTGTTGGTGACGGCGGCTCTGTACCTTGCCGGGGTGGAGGCCTACGTGACGGTGATGGTGTGTGCGCTGGTGTTAGGATGGCTGAACACACTTTATTTCACTAGAGGCTTCAAACTCACTGGCACGTACAGCATCATGATCCAGAAGGTAGGCACAGGCGTGTGCTTTAAATGTAAAATATTTAACATAATACATTTAATAGAAATACTATTAGATAATTTAATGGTTTAGTAAGATAGTTTATTTAGAAATGTGCTTACTTAAATTCCATAATGAAATTATTCATCTTGATTTTAATATGAAATGATCACATATCATTAATATATGCAGAGGGCTAGAACAATGTTTCTGAAACAAAGGGCTCCCAGACCAAATGAACAAGAACAAGGCAGGATCAGAATTCCAGATAATCAGAAAAACAAAAGGGCTTGGCAAAGACAAAAACTAGGCAAGGCAACGCCATGCACAAGATATCCATCCAAAATAAACATGGCTCAGGACTCGCAGGAATTCCACATGAATTGTAAGGCTTCACAAAAATGCACAAGTTCACGTGCTTTTTAAATAATCCAAACAGGAAATGAGCAGAGAAACGAAGCAGCAGCTCCAAAATCAGGTGAGAGTGCCTGCTAGTGGTCTGGAGGAGAAATATCCAGGTTTAATATTAAAGTTTCATTGGAAAATATAGTGCATTTTTAAATAAATCATTTCTCATTATTACTAACATTAGGCATACAGACAACAAAAGGTGCTACAAGCCCATTGTGATTGTTAGGATTTTTCTTTTCTTTATTTCTTTCTTTCTTTCTTCTTCTTGTTATTTTTCTGCCCTAAAACGAATCATGCAGATCAAACCATACGTCATAAAGACATGAAACCTGGCCAGTAGAACATGGGTACTCCCTGTTTAGGCAAGCAAGATGGGCCCAATGGTGAACCCCGACTCCATCCAACCACCCATTTTCCATACCGCTTATCCTACACAGGATCATGGAGAAGCCTGAAGCCTATCCCAGGGAACTCTAGGGCAAAAGATGGTGGACACCCTGAACAGGGTGCTAGTCCATAACAGGGCACAATCATGCACCCATTCACACACTACGAACAGTTTGGGAATGCCAATCAGCCTACAACGCATGTCTTTGGACGGGGAGAGAAAACCTTGAAGCATGGGGAGAACATGCAAACTCCGTCCACACAGGGTGGAGGCAGGATTCGAACCCAAGCTTGGTTTCTCCCAAACAAAAAGGAATCAAAAAGATTTAGCTCTGCTCACTTAGATTTTTTGCAAATTTGCATAATATGCAAAACCTACTTTTACAAACTAGTTCTAGGATTTTTGGCCCATCTACATAATTCTCAATTAAATTCTAATTAGGCAGAATTTAATTTACGCAAACTGCTGTAACTCATGAGTGCTCGAATGCATTCACATGAAAAGTTTGGGGTGTGGTCAATGGAAGGGTCAAGGTCAGATATCTGTTTTTCAGGAGCCATAAACCTGATTGAATATGCGAAAACTATTTTTGCCAGTCCTGGGCTTTTTTGCCAGTTGATAAGTTTGTTCATGTATGGTCCCTTTGTTGTTCTGTGTATCCTGGCAAGAACTAGCCACTGGGGGTGCTATTTGTGAGCAGTGTTTTGACCCTGCAGATTGCTGCTATATTTAGGGGGTCAAGCACTAAAGGTGTGTAGACACCTTATTGTTATTCTATCTTTTTTATAATTTTTCTTCTTCCCTAGAACCGTCTGGTAAAAAGTTGTGAAATTTGGCACGCTGATTGGGGAGGGTCTAAGGAACATTCGGACCATATTTGGGCCAAGTGCTACCAACGCTCAAGCACCAACATCGGGTCAAATTTGGGCCTAATTAGGAAGCATGTTTACCTGGAAGCCTTAAAATTATTTTAATGTTAATAGCTTATCATCTACTCTCAAAATTGTATGAATGTAAAAATCAATGATCAAACAAAGCATTTATTGAAGGGGAAAGAAAATGTAATTATTTGCTTGGTTAATTAAAATAAAAAACGAGTGAAAATATGTTGAGTATTATTTATGATTGTTGTGGTCACTTGCTGTTTTATTGTTGGTGTGTAGATTCTGTTTAAAGATCTGTTCCGCTTCCTGCTGGTGTACCTTCTCTTCATGATTGGCTATGCCTCAGGTAAGGACAAAAGATATACATCTATATTTAAGTAATAGATTAGTTATTTCCACAGGGTACACAAAACTGCAATTTTTCACCTTTCTCTCCTCTGTATTAGCTCTGGTGTCTCTGCTCAATCCGTGTCCCCCCAACAGCACGTACACCAGGTGGAACATCACAACAAAGTCATACTGCCGAGACACGGTAGCTTTCAGCACCTTTCTGCTGGAACTGTTCAAGTTGACCATCGGCTTGGGAAACCTGGAAGAAATGCTCCAGGGGATGCAGTACCCTGAAGTCTGCCTCATTCTCGCAGTCACCTACATCGTCCTCTCCTTTGTGCTCCTGCTAAACATGCTGATCGCACTGATGGGACAGACTGTCACCAAGGTGAACAAACAGAGCAAGAAGATCTGGAAGCTGCAGGTAAACGTTGAGTTACACAAAAAGGGTATAGGAGAATCTGGAAACATTAACAATAAGAGTTGTTACTCTTATTGGTTACTTTTAGTTATTTTACTGATGAATATTTTCATTGATAAATTAACTGTCAGACATGGTTTCTCTATGTTATCTTCAGTGGGCTACAACTATCCTGGACATTGAGCGCTCTTTACCTGTGTGCCTGCGCAAAAAGTTCCGTGTAGGAGAAATGGTGACCGTAGGGAAGACCTGGGATGGGATGCCTGATAAACGCTGGTGCTTCAGGTATAATGAAATAATAATAATTACTACTGATCAGTTACAGCCCATACGAACCAGTATGACCAAATAAACACTTCAGTAAAAGGTTTGTTGACAGAGACAAACTTAGCTCCTACCTCCAAAAGGAATCTCCCCTTATACAGAGTGAGACTGGGAACATTGAGTTTGAATAGGCGGTCTACAATTGTAGAGGCAGCTACAAGAAGCTGTAGCTGCAACGCTGTCAGTGCCTGTTATGCCGGTAACCCTAGGGCACGCTGGTGGCCACCAGCGGTGAGGGGAACCAACAAGAGGCCTTTCTGAGAAAGCTCGGGCATGATAGAAGTTCGGAAAGGCCATACCCAGAGAGCAAGGTGACACTGATTCAATGTTGAAATTCCATCAGAATCATCATCTTGGTTGAGGTTGAATATTCAATGGTGAATAATACTGAATCAATGTTGATAGTCCGTTGCTTTTCAGTGTTGAAAAGACAAACAGTGAATTGATGTTGATGTTTGGTCAGCTTCTTTTCCCCACTGGTGGGGCTTAGATTTAATGTCAATCCATCTAATTGTTTTAAGTCACTTTGTTATCCAGTTTATCATAATCTGTACAGAAGTTGTATTTCAACAAATACAACTTTAACAAATTTTTAACAATTTTAACAAAAATTGATTTTATGTCCATCTTGTATTTTTCATTGTTGAAGTAACATTATTTCAGGTTGCAAACCTGATAAAATCAATATTCAATCATTTTCGACATTTTCAATGATAGTTTGTTTGATGCATTAACATTGATTCAATGTTGATTCAGTGTTGGTCTGCTATCTGGGTATCTATAAGTTTTCTTGGGAACATCTGGGGATCCCCCAGGAGGGGCTGAAATCTGTGGCTGGGGACCTGAATTTTCTGACCTTTTCAGCCTGTTTCTACCACAACTCCCAGGAAAAGTGGAAGAAAAATAAAAGAAAAATGAATTACGAAGAAACAACACTGGTCAATACTGACAAGTTAGTTAAACAACTAGCACAGGTTTGACCAAAAAACAATGATCCATTCTGACCAGTCAGGTAAACTATCAGTACAAGCAGGATAAAATAACACTGATCAATACTGATTGACCAGTTAACAGCCAAAAACCAGGTATGTGGTGTGATGTATGTAATGAATGCAAGATTTATTTAATTAACGTTTGTTAGCTCCGTGTGACCCAAAAATGACTGAATGTCCTCATAAATATCAGATAAGTTAGTTATCTTCACCTGGTCCTCACAAATGAATAATATTTTTACATGCTTCCTGACATGCTGGGGTATGCGAAGAAAATAATTTCACTGTGCTGTAATGCATATGTGATCAATAAAGACTCATTATTATCATTATAAACTGTAGCTTTAACGTCCTCAGAAAGATGGAAATCCAGAGTGTGTTTACTTATAATTTCCTCTAGAGTGGATGAGGTGAAGTGGTCAGACTGGAACCACAATCTGGGAATCATTAATGAGGATCCCGGACAGAAAGAACAAAATGAACAAGTACACACCAACACGAAACGGCTTCGACGAGGTGGGTTTTACACATGCACACAAATTCTAAACATTTTATTTATTTATTTTTGCAAAACAATGTTTATACGTGGGTTCAGTTCCGCTGCTCCTCTTACATCCCTATTAATTGGAGGGCTCATGCAAAGCAGCCTGAGAGCGCACCTTTTCCGCCAGACCACGAAAAAGTACAAACACATGGCCAGTCCACTCCACAATGCCCAGCCATGTAAAAACATATGTGCTACCACATCTACTGAGAAAAGCTCATAACCTGGGTGAACTCCAGGTCCAATATTGGTGGATTACCATGATCACAGACATCCAGAAGTTTGTAAAGAATTGTTTGCTGTTACGCCACGGCCAGCAGAGGGCACTGACTCGGCTCCTGACGAGTCACGTGACATTGTTTTTGTTCGCTCGCTTCCGGATTGAGCATTTTGTATTAAGTGACTTTAATTTGCCACAGGTGTCCATGCCCTGAGTTAATGATGTTCTTTATTTAAATGCCTGGGTGACTGAGCACTTCACTCAGTATTATATCGTGTATTTAGTTGATCCTGGTTAGTATTGTGTGGATCAGTAGTCTCGTTTGTTTTCCATGCCTTGAATGTTCTCGTTTCCCGGTGAAGACCGCGTTTGCTTTAATCGTGAGTTTTGTGTCTAATAAAGACTGTGACCTGCACCTGCATCCGCCTCCAGTCTATGTTTCGTAACATGTGCAGGAAGACAAACGCGCTAACCGGTGCTTGCCGATAACTAGCTTACATTTTACAGTACTACTGTAGAACAAAACACTTAATTGTACGATCACCAAGTTATAGCTAGTTATGATTCACCAAAAATTTCTCATCATTTGTCTGGACTATGAAATTAAAACAGAAATTTCTCCAGAATAATAATTTATCTATATTATATTGAAAATGTTTTCAAATCTACTATTGTATCCATAACACTATGAACCAGGTACAAAAAGCTCCAAAACACCATTTTAGGAACACATCAGGCACCTGCGAAAGCTCACTCTAAACATGGAAGACATTTAAACCTTCATGACACTTTTTACCTTCTACAGGAGCGTCTGGGTTCTGTGAGCAGAAATAAATGAACCAGTGATCTTTCAGCCGTCAAACAATTTTTCTGAAAATACACACAGTATTAAACCCTAATGTTATGTCTGTCTATGTGGGTCTTACAGATCGCTGGTCCTCGGTGGTTCCCCGTGTAGTGGAGCAGAGTCGAGACTCCAGATCCAGAGACCATGTGGTGGAGATGATGCCCCTGAAGCACAGAAACTCAAACTAGACCTGGACTGAACCACGGAACTGCGATGAAATTTGAAATGTTATTTCAATCACTGTGGAACACCTACATCCACTTCTATCTCCACACACACAGGAGTGAACATCTAAAGCTGCTGTAGACATGATGCCGCAACAATACGGTCAGGAGCATTCATGGCCACACAGAGACAGAACCGGACTGAAACAGGACCAGACCAGGACAGGACTGTAACATGGAAACACAACAGGAAGGACCAAATTCACAATGATCAATAAATAAACACAGAACAAGGGCTTAAACAAAGACAATACAGTAACAGATAGATTGGGAACAGAACAGATCTAGATCGGTCCAGAAGACTGGAATCAGATGGGAACTAGATCATGATCAGAACAGGAGCAGGTCCAAATCCACTCCAATGACTGTACAGGACAGGAAGTCCAAATCAGCTGAAGTAATTTCATATAGACAATCTTTTTTTATCATTCTTTTTCTTTAATGTATAATTACGTGATTAAGTGATGTTATTTTTCGGCGTTCTTTCTCAGGGATGTGTCTGGAGACAATCTGGTTGTTGTTTGGTGATCATAAAAAAGGATAAAGACATCGTTAATATGCATTAATGAAAAGCCAAAGGCAACCGTGATACAAAATTAGTATTAGCAAATTTTTCTTGCGTTTGCTGCTTTTGAAGAAAGAGAATGTTTTCATGACGTACTGGGTTAAGTCCAGATTTATTTATGATGAAGTATTAATCAGGTTTAAAAAACCTCTGCCAATATTGATCAGCGGTTCATCATCCAAAATGTTATAAAGCTGAAACTCTTGTAAACACGGCACTTTGTTCGTTCTCTCGAGGATTTTTACAATCACACATCCAAATCCGCGAAAAATGCATGCAAGATCAAATGAAACATTTTATTTGATATTGCACACTTGTCATTGTGGCCAAATTAGCAAACAGTTCTCAGGACTCTACAGTGCGACCATAAACACTACAACTCCAAAATGCATCTACACCGCACAACAATTACTTTCACACTGCTTTTCATCTCCTCAGGCAACCAAGCAAGTGTGTAAATACTGCAGAGAAGCAGTTATGATGACAAGTAACTCTGTACATCATCTGCTTCTCTCAACTCTCTGATCTCACAAGACTCCATCTTTTATTGATCCCGCAAAATGACCTGAACCTGCGACTGTGACCTGCTCGTGTTGCTGAAAGACTGAAGGTGGAACAGGTTAACGGTTGTTTTTTTGCATACAGTCTGTAAAATTAACTGAAAATATTAAATGTAGTTTATCAGGAGGTAAATTAATGTATCATGGCTCACACTGTGTTCCTAAATTCTGTTATAATTGACAAGCTCAAGTTTTCTCATGCCTATGTGTTATATTGTGGAACGTTAATGTTACCATCTCTAATTTTTTTTTTTAAACTAAACTTCATCCACACTCCTAAATTTTTGTAATTAGCCACACAAGTGCTCCTAAAAATGGTTGCCATAGAGCCCTGGTTATGCGTTGTATCAGTTTGGTCCAAATAACATTTTTAAATCTTAAACCTGAACATCTGGATCACAAGGTGCCTCACAATCACTTTTTTTTTTTTTTGCATATTGTTCATTTTTGGCTTGTACATAGTTCTTTTATATCTTTATATTGTGTTCTATGCCTGTACAGTCTGATACATAAAGGAACTTTTTTTTAATGTTCTGAAAGTCACATGACTTAATTTACAAGTAAATATAAATGTAATTCAGAAGCAGATTATATAGTTATATATTTAGAAATTAAGATGAATGATATACATGATAATGGAATACATTTGATATTTACAATGAAATCAAATGTAAAAGGTTTGTAGTCTGCACACTACTGTACACAATACATCATCAAGGCTGAGGCAGCCCTTTTATTTATGGAACTCCTTTAAACAACTGTACAAATACAATAAATAGGTATAAATCAAATACATACATGTCTCAAACGTTTTTTTTGTGTGTGTGTGTTTATGATCGATCATGTTTGCACAAAATTTAGATGTATTGCTATTCAGGACAACACCAGCAGGAGGCAGTATAGCGTTCAGAGTAGAGATTAACTGATATGATATAATGGATTTTAAAGTGCTGTTACGAAACAGACTGACTGTATTAACCTGCAATGCACAGGTCACTCATTCAGACTGTAACAAGTGAAAAAACACTAAAAAGACAATATTTTAATTATAATATTTTACCACAGTGCTGTTGAGTTTCTGATTGGTCAGAATGTGTTAAATAACCACATTTACACACACTGCGCTATTTTCTTCAAAAATCACACAACTCTATAAAACACTGGCAGTTTTTTTGTCTGCTGCACAAACTAATAACTTTAATTAAAGAAAGTGATGTTATTGGGCCTCCAATTAACGGCTTCTAAATCACAAGATCAAAATAGATGCATCCTATTGGACATAATGTGAGTTTCCTAGATCGACAGAATTGGGAAACCATGAAGTAGATTTATTTGCAGTTTAGTTGTTATATTAATGAAAAATGTGGTTAAATCCAACTATTAGAGTGAAGAAATAAAGCATTTTCCTGACAATAATTAAATGCACAGATGCTCCATTAAATTCTGCCAGCAGAGTCCATATTCATTTAACCTGTTATTTTCCAGGTTAGTGTCAGGCCCGATTACTCGAGTCCACACTCAGGAACGATTCTGGACTCATTTGGGGGCGGGGCTTATAATCATGCAGTTTAAGTTTGCACAAATAAAGGGACTAGATCCAGATGCTTATTGTTTTTAGATAGTTAGAGAGTACACCCCTCACATTTTGTGTAAATATTTGATGATATCTTTTCATGTGACAACACTGAAGAAATGACACTTTGCTACAATGTAAAGTAGTGAGTGTACAGCTTGTGTAACAGTGTAAATTTGCACAATTTAGATTACTGCTGTCCGTGTAAACGTAGTCACTGATAAGAATAAAGTGAATAAACGGTCAGTGACTGCGTTTACATGGACAGCAATAATCTAATTATAGACCTTAATCCAAGTAAGGTAATAATGTCATTAAGGTGTTTACATGAGTCGCTTTTAGAATACTCCTGTCATGTACCCGTTTTACATGACATTGATCATAATTAGATTAAGAGCCCGCGTCATTGCGTTACCGCGCCACGCCATCCGACGTCCCTCCAGAATTTCACGTATCGACATACAGTTCGTCTTCGTTATGGGACCGTATACAGTTTTGGGTGTTTTTATTTAATATTTTTACGAACGCTTCAAGTGCGGTTAATTATTTGTCATGCTGTACGTGCAAATAGACAACTGCTTGAAGCCGTGGGCTGTGTCTCAAATCGCATACTTACCTACTGTATAGTAGCCGAGATGCATGTATTTATCCCCACTACAGGCCTATAGTAGGCAAGTATGCAGTTTGGGACGCAGCCGAACTCTCCTGTTTGCCGTAAAACGTAAAACTGCCGTGTGATCGTGTCCTGTCGCAAAATGTGGTGAAAACGCTCACACGACGTTCATAATGTGATTAAGGTGTTTACATGTCTGTAATGCACGTCCATAACATGATTAAAACAGGAGTACTCCACCTGTCTTAATTCGATTAGAGCTTATTTAGATTATGACCTGAATTAGATTAGGGTTGCTGTTTACATGGTAGTTTCTTAATCAGTTATGGTCTTAATTAGATTAAGAGTGGTTTATTGTTGTCCATGTAAACGCAGTCAGTGTGAATGAGGGCAGCTGTAATAGAGTAAAGTATATAAATGTGAGTGAAACAGTGATGAGAATAAAGAGAATAAACGGTCAGTGTGAATGAGGACAGCTGTAATAGAGCTGTAACTGTATACACTCACAGTATATAAATGTGAGTGAAACAGTAGCTGCGTTTACATGGACAACAATAATCCACACTTAATCCGATTAAGACCATACTTTGATTATGATACTATCATGTAAACAGCCATTTTTTCTTACCTTAATCTAATTAAGGTCATAATCGAAGTAAGCAATAATCTAATTAAGCCAGGTGGAGTACTCCTGTTTTAGTGAAACTCTCGTGTGAGAGTTTTCACCGCATTTTGCGACAGGACACGATCACACACGGCAGTTTTACGGCGAACAAGAGAGTTCGGCTGTGTTCCAAATCGCATACTTTCCTACTATAGGCCTGTAGTGGGGAAAAATACAAGTATCTCGGCGACTATATAGACGGTAACTACGCGATTTGGGACACACCCACCGCTTCAAGCAGTCGTCTATTAGCACGTACAGCATGACAAATAATTAACCGCACTTAAAGCGTTCGTAAAAAAAAAAAAAAAAAACACCCCAAACTGTATACGGTACCATAACGAAGACGAACTGTATGTCGGTACGTGAAATTCTGGAGGGACGTCGGACGGCGTGGCGCGGTGACGTAATGACGCGGGCTCTTAATCTAATTATGTTCTAAAACATGTAAATCGGGTACATGACAGGAGTACTCTAAAAGCGACTCATGTAAACACCTTAATCACATTATTATCTTACTCAGAGTAAGGTCAATAATTAGATTACTGCTGTCCATGTAAAATTGTGAGGTAACCGTTAGCTCTGCATCATTTAAAAATATGGCGGTTAACACTCGAGTAGCCTCGCGCTACCCAGTAGCTAACCTTCTCTTCATTTATAGGTTATTTAAATCTATTTCACAGAATAATTCCTCAACATAGACTGTCATAAGTGCAAGTTAAAAAATATTAATAAAAGAATTCAAGCTACGGACATTTTTCCTCACAGAACTGCTAACCGTTAGCCAAAAACAAGTCCGTCAGGAAAAAATAACGTTCAAAAATGCTAAACACGATTCAGCAGCACAGGGATTTAAATATCACAGTTTTTCATCTTTATAATCAGTGTGAAGTTACAGATTTTTATATTTATTACTTACCTTTAAATTACAGAGTAAACAGGTGGAGTTGTGTTTAGTCTGCAGATCTCTTCAGCGCGAGATGACCGGAACCGTTTATTTCTAGAAACCTCAGAACGCCCCTAGTGGCCAACCAGGGCATATGTACAATCTGTACTGGTTATATTGCTGTATAATTACACATTTTAAGACTAATTCTGGATCATAAACAGTAATAGAAATAAATTAATGAATAAATGAATAGTGACAAGTTTGGCCATAGTTATGAAGACACAGAGCTCTGAAGGTTTTGTTTAAGTGTATTAGAGGATGTATATACAGGGTTTTTGGAATATATACAGTTTTTTTTTTTTAAACAAAAATGCAGTTGGGGAAAAAGCTTCTGTTTAAATGTAGAAATTAGAAAGGTTTACATGCATACTTTATCAATTACGTGTCTTTTTCCTAGAAGAGTGTGCATTTTGCATTTTGCAATTTTAAAAAAAGAGAAAACAATCCATTTTTATGTAAATATATATATATATATATATATATATATATATATATATATATATATATATATATATATATATATATATATATATATATCCATGACTATCATAAAGGATTTTTTAATGGTAAGATCTCTAACAGCATGACCCCAGAAATCGGTTATTTTCTTAGTACCAAAGACAAAATTAGAAATGTATGTGTTTGTACCTGAATATTTTATTCTCTGTAACAAACAGTCCATGGTTTGAGGTTTAGATGAACAATGATGAGTCTGCTTTGACATTCTCTGTGTGAAAAAAACAAAAACTTTCCATGACATTTTTATGATGATATTCCATAGATTTTTTTTCGAGTTATAGCCCAGAACATACATTTCTGCTTGACATATTGTGGTTACATCAAACTCTCAGACAACACAAAGACACACCTTTTTCTAACTTCTGAGTAACACTTAAGTCTGTAATTATGTTTGAAGTCTGAATATTGATTTCAGTATTAAATCCTCACTACACACACTTAACTGTGAACACAGCTCAGAGTTGGGCTAAATGTAATTGTTGTTGGATTGTGCATGAATTTTGCTACAGTATTACTTCTAAACAGGTATTCCCCGTCCCCACACTGTCCCTGCTAGTTCTTCACTCCCCAAAGCCCCTTCCCTTGGAGTAGTTGGCTTCCCTTCGGCTTCTTTCTCCAGGTGTTCGAGTCCGTAGACGAGGTCGAACAGATCGATGCAGAGCCCAAAGGCGATGAAGTCAAACTCCTACCCAAAGACTCCAATGGCTCAGACTCTGGTCACCCCTCTTCCAGAAACTTCTCTGTCACCTCGGGCCTGTCGGACTCCCTCAGTACAGATGACAGCAGTGCACAGGACATGAACAACAAAACCTCCACCCAGTGCAGTGTCATGGAGGAGCATAAGAAGGAGGAAAGCAAGAAAGCCAAAGGTTCTGATGTGGAAGTGTTTGTTCCAAAAAGCTCAAACTCAGAGAAGAAAACTGTCATGGGGCATGCAGGTGATGAGAGTTAGAAAGACATGGATATTGTGGAAGAAACTCTGGAACAAGAGGTGTCTGAGAAAAGAAATGATGTGGAAGTAGGAGAACACTCAGAAGCTGGTAAAGGTTTTGAAGGTATTGTACCTCAGGCGATAAAGGACACAGAGGTAGAGGACAAAAGAAGAAAGCCAGAGGTGATAGAGAAGGCAGAAGAAATTAAACAGGAGGAGAAGTCTGGACTTATGTTAATACATTATTGGTTCTATAGTAACTGCTCATTCACAAGGACTTGTATGGCGAACGCTCAACATAAACCAAGACTAATAACAAAGAGATAGAAATGTTATATAACAGAGAAACCATTGATATGGTTCAGCTGTACAGATGTTATGTTACTTGAATGTGCCTTGTGCGTGTGGTCTGACTGGTGTATGCAGCAGGAGCTCTTGGATTTGTACACTCAACATCATGTTACATCATGTGCAGGTGGGGTGTCAAGACTTATACAGGGGTCAAACTCGAGTTCATCTGTAATCCATGATTATGGCCAATGTTGGCCAGAGCAGAGCCAGAGTTCCAGATCCTAACACTGTCATCCTATAATAATAATAATAATAATACACTAATACAATTAATTACACAATAACAATAATCATGCATGATGGTGGTCTTATTTAATCCATCCTGAGCTCAGTCACGGTTTTGATTCTGCTGATTTATTTAAATAATTGATGGTCACACTCAGGGCTGGTCAATCCATTAGGCGTCACCAAATTTGGGGCGCCGCCCCACTGCATCCCATTAACAGTACAGAGCAACATTTAATGTTCCTCATGTCTTTTATTACCTCAGAAAATTTATTTGGTCAAATTGGTTTGTTGGTTCCCTGTAGTGCCGATGTAAATAAGCGGCAGTGTGTGCAAGGCAGGACACTCATCGCTAGTTGTTATTTTTTGTTATTCATCCTCATTGAGGATGAATCTCTTGCCTAGGGCATCAAGTGGGTTAGTACCGGCAATACTCACACTCCATCCACAGTTACACCTAGCAGCATCTAGAGATTGGCTACCTGCAGGGGATGTGTGACCTTCTGGCTCCTCTGCTGGTCATTCTTGATGATGGTGAGTGTGTAAATTGTATATAAAAAGTCTACACACCCCTGTTAAAATGGCAGGTTTTTGTGATTCAACCAAGATAAAATCATGCCAGAACTTTTTCCACCCTCAATGTGAAATTATAACGGATAAAAATTAAGTGAAAAACAATAAAATAAAAAAGTGTACACACCTGTTTATAATTGGGATGTGGCTGTGTTCAGAATGACCCAATCACATTTAATCTCATGTTTAAAAGTAATTATCATACAGCTGTCATCAATGAAATTATTCTGATGAACCCCAAATAAAGATCATCTGTTTCTGTAGGATTTTCTTCACATCTTCTTGGTTTCATCTGACTAAAGTAGTCATGAACCACAAAGAGCTTACAAAGCATTCATGGTGTCTCACTTGTCGAAAGGTGAGGGGTATAGAAGAATTCCCAAAATATTAGCTGTACCATGGAACACTGTGAAGGCCATCATCAACAAGTAGAGAAAATGGAGTGCCACAGTGACATCACCAAGAACAAGACCCCCCCCCAAAATGTATAAAAGGATAGCACCATCTTTTCAGAGTCATGTTATTGAACACACCGCAGCAGGTATTTCATCTATTTGCCAATGTTAAGTGTGTCCCTTCAAGGCATCCCCTGTCTACAGCGCCTTGCACATTCGCTGATATGCAAATTAAGGGGCCGTCTCTAAAGTTACATATTGGTATACATGTTTCTAACTTCAATATCATTTGAAGAGAATTACTTACATTCACAAGACCAACTGGAAAGTGTTCCTGTAGGTGTCAGGTATGATGAACACCTTTTAAATGTTTGATAAAAAGGTGTGTGTTATAGCTGACACCTAGATGAACACTTTACAGTTGGTTTTTTGACCAAGTCCATCCATCCATCCACCATCCATCCATCTTCTATACCGCTTACTCCTTTTCAGGGTCACGGGGAAACCTGGAGCCTATCCAAGGGAGATTTTTGACCAAGTCATTCCCTTCAAATGCTATTGAAGTTAGAAGCATGTATACCAATATGTAACTTTAGAGACGGTCCCTTAATTTGCGCATATCTGCGAATACTGAACGTCCAACTTCAAGCCGATTTTATACCAGTCCGCTAGGTTCATCTTCTCTTGTGGCTTGTCAGCACAATCCCACCACTAGGGGACGGCCCAGATTAACATGTTACAGTAGTATCGGCAATCCATTGCTCTTCCTCTGAGACCCGGATGTGAAGACCCGAATTTTAAGACCTGAATTTTTGCAGACTGAATGAATTTGTGAGGTTGAAAAATAATGTGTTGAAATATTACCTGACGAATAATGACGATGGTATTTTAACAACTGAATATTGTGGAACTGTATTTTAGGAAGGTGAATATGTGTGTGTTAAATTTTGAATGCTGGAATTTTGTTTTCAATCAAAATATACAAAGTCCATGAATTGCAGAGGAAACTAAATCAAGCACTGATATTGCGGTGATTTTTTTTCCCCGATTTGGGTCAAATTGCTGGACAGAAAAATTCAAGTATTGTTATTGCGGTGTTGTTATTCAGTTTATGTAATTCAACATGCCATTTTGCCTTGAGGACATTCGGCACTATTATACTTCCATACCTATAGAAGTGCTTTGTAGTTTCTATCAAAAAACACACAGACCAGGGCATATGAGCAGTCTAAAATCTTTCTTGGGGTAAGTTATAGTAAACTTTATAGTATAGTATAGTCTAGCTATACTAAAGTACAGTATAAAAGAAAACAAGACAAGAATTTTGATTTTTTTAAAATTATTAATATGTATTCATAAAGTATTGTACAATATCTGTCTTCATCTGCCTCTCCTCCTCTCTCCTAGAGAAACAGAAAGAAACAGGATCAGCTCTCAGATGAGATTTAATGTTAGCGCAGGCTTTTCTGCTGGAGTTTCACTCCACACACAGATCTTTATTCCATATTACACCATAAACAACATCACATCTTACTCTCTCAGTGCAGCGGGAACACAGTCACACCTCCTACACAGAATTGTTAGAGGATAAAGCTCCTCCAGAGGCTGTAAAACATCCAAATTCCAGTAAAAATTCTTGATTAAACATTACAACTAAAGAAATTATGTGGGTTTAAAAATATTATTAAAGTATCAAAGTCTCACTTACAGCTAATGTTTTGTGGAACATTTCTGAAGCCTGAAACAGATGGACAGAGTTATTATAAAAACTGTATTTGACCTATATAACTTTACAAGACAATGTGTCAATATCAGATTAGTGTCTAGTCTTAAACCCAAACATCTCGAAATCTGTTCTCCAAAAACTTCACAACTGCCCCCTTCCTCCACTCACCACTGCTGTACCTCTTCCAGACCACAATTCCAGCAACAATGGCAACGAAAACCACGGCTACAGCAGCGATGACACCAATCCGCCCTCTACTTAATCGTCTACCTGTTAAATCAGCACAGAGTCTTTATTATCTGCTGCAGAAATAAATCAGCTTTCACTCTAAATCTTTAGTTTTATAGGAAAGTGTTTCTCCGACCTCTCAGAATTGGGCGCTCTCTCACAGGCATAATGATGTCGGTCTCCAAGCTGCTGTGCTGAATCACGCAGGTGTAGGTGTGTTTCTGCAGATCCTCAGCTGAGACTGTCAGAATGCTTCTCTTCTGGAAGCTTCCATCCTGGTTGGGTAACGTCTCTCTGAGATCCACGCCCTCATGCACGTCCTCTCCGTCCTTCTGCCAGGTGATCATCACTGTTTTGGGGAAGAAGCCTGTAGCATGACACACCACCTCTGGAGAAGACGAGTTTTTCTGGAACACTGATGCCTCGGGACAAACTGCAGAGACACAGAGAGACATTAATATTAAAACACTTAGACTTATTGTTTATTTATTTATAAGTGAAATGGGGGGAAAAAAATGCTTTTGCAAGAAATTAAAAGCTATTTGTCATGTGACCAACACTTTTTGGCTAGAAGGTTATAAAATGTAGTTATGTTTTGTACTGGAATATATAATTGAACATTTAAAAAAAAAATGCAAATGATGTAGAGGAAATAAAGTGCTATAGATGGTTATTAATATGGAGGTATAAACATTAGAGAGTACAGTATTTATCCTGTACACTTATTGATATTCTGATTATTATGTAAAATGTTGTATTTTATGAATGATGTTATAGTGTTTGTGCAGGTGTGCTGAAGTGAAGTGTGTTATTAGTGTCCACACTATCAGTGTGTGTGTGTGTGTGTGTGTGTGTGTGTGTGTTATTAGTCTGTACACAATCAGTGTGTGCGTTGTAGTGAAGGAATATGTTATTATTGTCTGTGTGTGTGTGTGTGTTTGGTAGTGAAAAAGTGGTTTGTTAGTGTGTACACCTTCAGAGTGTGCACGTGTTGCACTAAAAGTGTGTGAGTGGTCGAGCATTAGCTACGGATGGAGAGGAGACGAGTTGAACCAGCAAGTAGCGCTTGGGCATGTTCTACAGAAACTACAGTAGGGCTTAATCTTAACCGCAAGTGGGTAATTTGCATAAATGCTTCACAAAATGTTAAATATTCAGTACACTGAACAAACAATCGCATCAAATAACGTACAGTGGATATAAAAAGTCTACACACCCCTGTTAAAATGGCAGGTCTTTGTCATATAATCATTAAACCAAGAGAAATCATGTCAGGGCTTTTTCCACCCTCGATGTGAAATTATAATGTATAAACATATCAGAAACATTTTGGGGAAAAATAAGAAAATAAAAAGGTTATAACACCCTGGTTGCATAAGTGTGCACACGCGTTTATAACTGGGGATGTGGCTGTGTTCAGAATGAACCAATCACATTCAATCTCTTTCACAATTCTCTCTCTGTTTAAAAGTAATTATCATACAGCTGTCATCAATAGAATTATTCTGCTTAACCGTAAATAAAGATCAGCTGTTTCTGTAGGACGATTTTGTTTACATCTTCTTGGTTTCATCTGACCGGTGAAGCCCTGTTCTGCAAAGCGCTTATAGGGCATGAATGGTATCTCACTTGTTGAAAGGTATCGATCAGGAAACCATGGAAAACCATGAAGGCCGTCATCAACAAATAGAGAAAATGGAGCACCAAGAACAGGACGTCCCTCCAAATTTTATAAAAGAAGACAAAATCTTACCAGGGAGGCTGCCAAGAGACCGATGGAAACGTTAAAGGAGCTGCAGGAATATCTGACAAGTACTTATTACCCTCTGCATGTGACAACAATCTCTTGTATTCTTCACATCTGGGGTGT
This sequence comes from Ictalurus punctatus, assembly GCF_001660625.3. Classification (NCBI taxonomy): domain Eukaryota; kingdom Metazoa; phylum Chordata; class Actinopteri; order Siluriformes; family Ictaluridae; genus Ictalurus; species Ictalurus punctatus. The sequence continues at coordinate 1,633,019 of NC_030437.2, forward strand.
GAGGTAGGATGGCTAGATGGAAGCCCTTTATTACAAAAAACATTTTGCCCAAACTATGTGGCAAAATGTGTTATGGTCTGATGAGATCAATTCCAAAAGGTATAATAATTCCATAATTCCAAAAGATATGTTTGGCTAAAAAAAATGCCAAAATAACCAAAAGAACACCAAACCCATGGTGAATCATGGTGGTGGAAGCATCATGGTTTAGGGCTGCTTTTGTTCAGCCAGAACTGGGGCTTTTCTCGAGGTGGAGACAATCATGAATAGCTACAAATACCAGTCAATTTTAGTGCAAAACATTCAGGTCTCTTCTAGAGGTGAGGATGAAAAGGAATTTCACCATTCAGCATGACAGTGACCCAAAGCATATGTCCAAATCAACAAAGGAATGGCTTGTTTTTGAATGGCCTAGCCAGAGCCCAGAACTGAATCCAACTAAATATCTGAAGGGTGACCTGAAGCAGGATGTGCACAGAAAATACCATCACCGTTGGACGGATCTGGAATGTTTTTGCAAGAAAGAGTGAGAAGATACTGCCAAGTCAAGATGTGGTGCTGATAGACTCTTACCCAAAAAAGACTGTGGTGTAAGAACATCAAAAGGTGCTTCAACAAAGTATTTTTTTAGGGGTGTGCACACTTATGCAACCAGGTTAAAAAACTAGGTTTTTTATTTTTTCTCTAAAAAAAATTCTATTTCACTGATTCAATTTTCACTTCATATTTATACATTGTAGTTTCATACTGAGGGAAGAAAAGGCTGCAGGCGGGAGGGTTTCCCACCATGAGTGGGCGGTGGGGGTATGGTAAAGTGTTAGCAGTTGACGATTAGGAGGCGTGTTATACAGGCAGGGAACACGTGATGATTCTCAAGTGTGTTTTGTTACTGCCAGTGGGGGAACCACACCCACCGGGGCTCTACAGTGTGCTATTAGTGTGTACACTATCAGAGTGTGGATTAAAGTGAAGGAGTATATTATTAAACACTATACACGATTCGAGTGTGTTTTAATGAAGGACAGTAACAGATGATGGCTGTCCTCCATATTCTTGTTTGTGTAGCAGCTGCAGTTACTGTAAGAAAGCAGGTCATACACTTTACCTTTCCTGTCCTTCGCCAACCACTCAATACACTCGTTCTCCAAGTAGTTCTTCTGGTATTTAGCTTCTTTAGACTTCCACTTGTGTTTAATGTTCACAGCTTTAGCACTGGCTGCAGTCCATGTTCCAGTTTTCAGATCCAGACTGATGAAATCTTCTCCATCATAACCGTACACATCGTATCCTCTGATGGTGTTGTCATCATCACGCTCACAGCCGTACATCCGCTGTAGTGTGTGACCTTCTAAAGAGACACATGTGTGCAGACACACACCCAGACACACACACACACAGATTACACACAGAGCAGGAAATAAATGCACTCATTCAGTGCTGCTGTTGGACCTCCAGTATACTGCTACACTACTGTACAGGGGTGTGGTTCCCCCACTGGCAGTAACAAAACACACTTGAGAATCATCACGTGTTACCTGTCTGTATAACAGTTTTTCGCAGATTGGTGAACCTCTGCTCATCTTTACTTCTGAGGCTCTCTAAGATACTATTTTCATACCCAATCATCTTATTGACCTGTTGCCAATTACCCTCCAGCTGTTTCTTTTTAGTAACACTTACTTTTCCAGCCTTTTGTTGCCCCGTACCAACTTTTTTGAGACGAGTTACGGCCATGAAATTCAAAATTACCTTATTTTTTTCTTAAAATGGTACATTTCCTCAGTTTAAACATTTGATATGTTTTGTATGTTCTATTGTGAATATACATGGATTTATGAGATTTGCAAATCGTTGCATTGTGTTTTTATTTACATTTTACACAGCGTCATAACTTTTTTTGGAATTGGGGTTGTAGAATTTATATTTGAATGTAATTGGTTGATTCTGAACACTGCCACATTCCCAACTCTAAAAGAATGTGCACACTTACAGTGAGGGAAAAAAGTATTTGATCCCCTGCTGATTTTGTATGTTTGCCCACTGACAAAGAAATGATCATTCTATAATTTTAATGGTAGATTTATTTTAACAGTGAGAGACAGAATAACAACAAGAAAATCCAGAAAAACGCATGTCAAAAATGTTATAAATTGATTTGCATTTTAATGAGGGAAATATGTATTTAAACATTTTATATGTTTTCTATGTTCTATTGTGAATAAACATGGATTTATGAGATTTGCAAATCGCTGCATTGTGTTTTTATTTACATTGGGGTTGTAGAATTTATGTTTGAATGTAATTGGTTGATTCTGAACATTGCCACATTCCCAACTATAAAAGGATGTGCACACTTATGCAACCAGGTTATTGAACATTTTTTTTACCCCCCCCCACGAAAAAATATTCTTATTGTTTTTCACTTTAATTTATAGGTTTCAATTTCACAATAATCATATAAAAGGTTCTGACATGATTTATCTTGGTTTAATTTTTTTACATCACAGAAACATGCTAATTTAACAGGGGTGTGTAGACTTTTTAGAGCCAATGTATAATATTTTCTTTATTTATAATAACTGCAACCAAATCTCAGAAATCCCCCACACAGCCCAAACACTAACTTTTTTGTCATTTGTCAAATGAGTCTGGATTAGGTTTGCCACCCGTCCCTTATAATACGGGGTTGTCCTGTATTGAAAAATATAAATGTGTGTTCCTTGCTGAGCCAATAAGGGACATGATTTGTTCCAAATTCTCAGAAATACATTCACCAAGTCTTCATACAGGAAAGAAAACATAATTATTAATAAAATAAAATCAGGTTCATGTCATCATGATCATGTTTATACAAAGACTCGGTTGCACTCTTAAAATATCCATCACCTAGTGGCAAATAATTTTTTGTTGGCTGGTGGGTTGTCCTATATTTTTCCTCATTGAAGGGTGTAACCCTAGTCTGAATGCTTTCTGAACAAATTGATATTGGAAAAATAAAGTAACAGCCTATTTAAACGCAATCCCAAAAGACAACTCTAGGAATCAAACTCTAGCATCTTTACAACTTTAAAGGCACCTCTACAATACCTAAATGACAATACACTACAGAAAATGCAAATGACAAATGCATAACAATATGAAACCATGTGCTGTGGGCTACACAAATGCCATTTGTGTTTGTTCATTTTCAGGCTGCTTAGCAAGAAACTGGTAGTCATATTGTATTCCTGGCACTGATCAGACTTGAAATACAAGCCCTCTGGTCACAAGCACATTAACAACCAATGCTATCCATCCAACCATCCATTTTCTGTACCGCTTATCCTTACTGGGTTGCAGGGAACCTGGAGCCTATCCCAGGAAGCATGGGGCACAAGGCCATTTAACAATAAAACATAGAAATGTATTTATCCTTACCATTACTGTGATTAAAAGATTCCATTACTGTTGTGAATTTCCTGGTAAAGGTTTCCTGATTGCCCTGCATGTCCTGTGTCTTACTCTTCCAATAAGTTTCTTCTGTAATATTCTTTATCCAATCCTTTGGGATCAGTGTCTGGTTGTTGCCGTTGTAGGACGTAATCTGCTCTCCATTCAGCAGGTCGACAGCAGTAAACTCTACAGAAGGGAAATGTATTTTTGATGTGACTGCAGTGTAGAGGTGCTGCAGAGAGTGTGTGTCTGCAAAAACAAGAAACAGCATTTAAAATAGCTTTAATGAAATACTAATTACAGTGTCACAGTGTTTCAGTTCCAAATACTAATCATCTGAATGTCATGAATGCACATGAAAATAAACTGTTTGTTATTTTATTTTACTTTTTAACCAATATCTCTTCACAGTGCGTTGAGACGATATAGACACACGTCCAATTCCAGGTCGATTCATAACATTTCCAGTTGACTGGAACTTCTTAATTATTTCCCTGATGGTGGAAATGGGCGTTTTCAATGCTTGTGCTATTTTCTTATAGACACTTCCCATTGTGTGAAGCTCAACAACCTTTTGCCGCACATCACAGCTATATTCCTCGCTTTTACCCATTGTTATGAATGACTAAGGGAATTTGGCCTGTGTGTTACCTCATATTTATACCCTTGTGAAACAGGAAGTCACAGTTGAACAATTTCCTGTTCCTAGTCACCCAGGTGTATTTAAAAAAAATGAAAACTATGGGAATATACTTCAAATATATTTTTCTCATATTCATAGGGGTGCCAATAATTGTCACATGTATATTTAAAGTTTTCTTTTTTGATAAACCTGTGTTGTGTTTGCAATTGTTTGATATACTTAAGAGCAGACTATTTAAAATTTTTTTTTTTTTTTACAAAACATCGAAAGTTAAAACAATAAAGACAAATTTTCACCGCATTTTTTGCTCATATTTACCAACGGTGCCAATATTATACAATTTGTCAAAATCAAAAGTAAAAACTTTGCATTCTTTATCCAGTTTGCATATTTAATGATACCATGTGGACAATCTTAAAGCCTCATTGATAAATTAAATTTGTGACTGATGATTAATCGCTGGTTGTAGTGAATAGTGTGTGTGTGTGTGTGTGTGTGTGTGTAGAACATGGTGTCATTAAGTACATTAAGATGGTCCTGGTGTCCACTTTAATTGACATTCATTAAAAGGCTAATATTTTTAAACACAAACAATTTAACTGCTTTCAGAAATAAATGTATTATTCTTAACACTTTAATAAACCAGAATATATGTAATAGTCATAGTAAAAACAACAACAACAACAACAACAACAACAATATTTTAGTTGTTTCTCTTCTTTAAATAAAATGTGCTTGTTCCTATGCCGGTCTTTTTGGATTGAATGGAAGAGGTAGCGTCTAGCGTCTCAGCTTATCACGTGACACACATGACGCGTTAGAGTAGCTCAAAAAAGTCAAATAAGATGTATTACATGAAACTACAAGTCGTAACACATATCCCGATTCCCGACTTCCGGCCAGAAAACCAAAACAAAAGTCTGGAGCTCGACTCCAGTTCAACATGTGGTGTTCCATGTTCAGTGCATGTAGCGCTTTAAAACATGAACCTGAGCTGCTGTATTGTGTGAAGCAACGCTACTACATATAACGAAATAAATAAAGAATCGACCTTACCTGCAGATACGTGAAGAAAACAAGCTGTAAACAAAAATAAGATCTCCATCATCAGGTCGGTCCAGTTGCACACTTGATAAAAAATCCGCTGATTCCCAACATTCCGTTAGCACCGACTTCAGTCTTGTTCCAGGTAGTCAAAAAATTATACGAGATCTTAGTTTAGTAAACATAAACCCTACAGTGTGGGGTACAAACATGATTTATAGTTATCGACGAGGTTTCGGTTAAACTAATTCGGAAAGTTCCTGTCTGAATTGATTTGTTTTCCGCTCAAGACCAGGAGTGAAGGAATGAATGAACTGCGGAAGAGAAACAGACCAATTAGAATTCTCTTTCACGTCACCAGTTCATAAGCAGATTTAGTAAACACAGATTTGAAGTGATTTTTTTAAACCCTTCTGTGTCAATTTTTTTTTTTTTAAAGAAAGTTACACATGGGTACATAGAGGACAAAAATGTCCTTATCCAAAAACTGTCAAAAAATAATATGTATATTTTTCCACTTTCACTAACGTCGATTATATATATATATATATATATATATATATATATATATATATATATATATATATATATATATATATATATAATCATAATTAAAATTCATAATTAAAAAGGGTTATGCAGCCTGTGTTGGACCAGAACCATATCAACCTGCAGTACTCGCCTGGTACTGGTCAGTACCTGGATGTGAGACCTCCTGGGGAAGACTAAGGCTGCCGCTGGAAATGGTATTAGTGAGGCCAGCAGGGGGTGCTCACCCTGTGGTCAGTGTGGGGTCTAATGCCTGAGTATAGTGACTGGGACACTATACTGTAAAAACAGCACCGTCTTCTGGATGAGACGTTAAATCAAGGTCCTGACTCTCTGTGGTCATTAAAAATAAAGAGTAAAGAGTAGGGTAGAACCCCTACTAAAGTCCCGTTGAAACTCCCCCATTGGCTCTTCTCTATCATGGCCTCCTAATAATCTCCATCTCTGAATTGGCTACATCACTCTCTCTTCTCCACTAATAGCTGGTGTTTGGTGAGCGTTCTGGTGCAATATGGCTGCCGTCACACCATCCAGGAATCTCAAACTGGATGCTACACACTGCTGGTGGTTCATGAGATCCCCCCCTGCAATGTAAAGCACTTTGAGTGTATAGAAAAGCGCTATATAAATGTAACTGCAACATTTGATCTGGAGTGACCCAATGCAAAACTGTGACGATGTGCATCATACAAATGTATGATTCACATCCTGTACGAGTGTATTGATTATTCAACTAATGTAGTTGAACTGTTGAACACTAGAGGTCTCAATCTGCACAAACCATAACGTTTATTAGGAAGACTTTACTAGGAACACCTGTACACCAGCCCATTTATGTAGTTATTTAGATATGGAAATTCGAGTATGCGACTTGAGTCACACTTAAGTCGCAAAAAAGAGAGACTTGACTTGGACTTGAAGACAGATTCATAAAAAACACAAGTCATTTTTGTTTGGCATTCCCGATTATGTTCTCTCTTTACTACCCCACATGACACCATCAAACACCACATTTGTTCCTCCTTCAATCTTCCCCATCAGTAAATATCAAAACAATTCAGCTCTAAACACACCAAGCCTGCATTATTATATAGACGTGTGACACATCTGAAGGTGTGTGTTCATCACCCATTGGAAAAGTGCTGTTATATAAATGAACAACAAACAATAACAATATACCCAAGTCTTACAGCGTGATCGCTTCGTGTCATTTTATTTGAAAAGCAATCAATTAATCCAAAGGGACACTGCGGTGTTACACAGCTGTCAGGGGCTTGCTTTCTGTCCATTTTCAACAAGTACAAATGTTTCCATGTCCTTTTCCTGTCGTCCCCAGCAAACTACAGTAACTCAAATAGCTCAAAATACACAGCACGGTTCTTTCTCGTGGTGACGGTCTCTGTGTTCCAAACGGTATGAATCACCATCCGAAGGACACTTTGAAGGGAGAGTAAACAAGCTATCAAGTCTATGCACTGATGATGGCATTTTGCACCAAATGACAAAAAAAGTAATATATTTCCTGAATTTTCTTGTAATTATACAGAGACCTTTTAGATCAAATGTAATAGGTTGAAAGTAATCGTTTTTTTTAATTGTGTATACAAATTAAATTAATGATTTAAGTAAAAGCTTGTGTGCTTTATTAGACAATTTTGAATAAATGAACAAGACATAGTCTAGAAGTAATCGGTTTTAATATTTCTGAACTGTTTTATCCTCATACACTGTTAATTACAATAAAGAACTAGAGACTTGACGTGGACTTCAGGGACTTGTGAACATGTCTGCAGTTATCCAATCAGCCAGTCATGTGGCAGGGGCACAAAGCATTATAATCATGCAGATACAGGTCAAGAGCTTCAGTTGATGTTCCGATCAAACATCAGAATGGGGAAAAACTGTGACTGCAGACAGTCTCTAGAGTTTACACAGAATGGGACAAAAATGATGAGTGTGCAGAGAGCTCTGGAACATAAAGACTGACGCACATTATAGATTATACGGTGACACAACCATGTTATAACAGTTAAAATGAGCTCTTCGGTAGCTTTCAAACGACACCAGTCCCACGCTGCTGCAATTTATGGAGCCAAAATATGAGACTGCATGAGTCCTACAGGGCATTTTAGCCGACTTTGGAGCTCTAATTCCTCTGATCATAGTAATTTGTTATTTATTTACTTTAATAGACAATAAAATGTACATAGTTTTGCATTGTTTATGGTTTAGAAATAGGAGTCTATATAATTTACTGTTTACAGCTAACTTATCAATATTTATTAATTATTTTCAGTCATAAATTTTCTTCATTCAATTTTTGTTCAAAACATTCAGAGAATCGAATCGTAAATCATGAAGCCAGTATCGTGACTCAAACTGTGACCAGAGTGTATAGTTACCCCTCTGATGCTACATGAGCATGCTATCCCGACATTGCTATGCCAATTGCTGATATACAACATATGAATAAACATCACACAGTTCCTTTATTTCACCACGCCCCCTTGTCCTCTTAGTTTTCTTACAGAGCTGTACAGGTCCGTAATTCACAGAGTCATGCTCCTGTAACGAGACAGAGGATATCTCAGACATGATAAAACGATACATTACTAAAACTTCTGTATATTCTTTCTTTGTATTATTATTATTGTGATTAAAGTGAATTCAGGTGTAATTTACTGAGATAACAGTTAAACCCCATTGTGATAAAAGAGCTCATTAATTATGACCTACAATACAATGCTGTAATGATGCTACAACCCCTGGCAAAAATTATGGAATCACCACACTTAGAGGATGTTCACCCAGCTCATGAAACATACCTCAACAAATAATATTTTATTATTTAGGGGAGACCCCAACAGTCAGTCAATGCACAGGTGTACACTGAAATTTTGGACACTTTTCTCATTCCATCGATAGAAAATAGGTTTGGTGATGAAGTCATTGTTCAGGATGATGATGCATCTCACCACAGAGCAAAGAGTGTTAAAGCTTTTTTTCAGGAAAGGCAGATCAACTCAATGACATGGCCAGCAAACAGTCCAGATCTCAGTCCGATTGTAAATTTATGGTGGAAATTAAAAAAAATTGGTCCATGACAAGGCTCCATCCTGCAATGCTGTTCGAGAAAGTTGGAACCAGCTTGTTGGAGAATATTGTTTTTCATTAGTGAAGTCCATACCTCAGAATTCAGACCATCATAAAAGCCCGAGGAGAAGCAACAAAGTACTAACTGTGATTTTATTTGTTGATGATTCCATAATTTTTTCCTCTACTTGAATTGGTAAAAATGTCATATTTAATTAGTTTAAGGTATGTTTCATGAGGCCAGAATGTTCAGCTGTTAAACAAAAATTGTTTTGTGTCATATCTGTGATTCGTTTATTTGCTACAAAGTAAAAAAATCTCGGTGAACATCCTCGAAGTGTGGTGATTCCATCATTTTTGCCAGGGGTTGTACTAGAACTTTAAATATTTGTGCCTTTACTGTATAGAAAAAAGTTGTTATTGAATTCCATTTGTTATAGGCCTAATTATACTGTAACCTTAACTAATATTTAACCCCAGAACTTGAAATGGAAAACTAAACTGTCATGTTAGTGTGTTACCACTTTTAATACATTGTTTTTTGGTGCTGTAAATAAGACACTAATGTGACACTGACACAAACTATTCATTAAGTCATTGTTAACAACCAAACTTAGGTTGGAACTAGGAACCCGGCAGCTGTGAGGAGCTAACACTACCCACTGTTGGTAACACCATACCTTCCCATAAACTTGTCAATTATTTAAACAAATGTAAACTTTCAAAATTCAAAAAACAAGTGAAACACACAAGCGAAATAAACATAAACTCCAGAGAAATTTATTGAAGTAACACTCGCTGTACACTGAGAATTTGCAGTAAGTTTGAATTTGTAGCCAAAAAATAGATCGTAGTCTATTTAATTATGTGAATTTAGGCATGAGTAAGGAGAACTTAAAGAATGAGATTAACGAAAGTGCTGGTAGTGTGTACTAATGAGTACTAACCCATTTCAACACTTTATTAAATGCAATTAACCAAAGAGTCAACATAGAGATCCTACAATAATTATTTCTAGAGCTCTGTTGTTACAGTGAAGAAGAAATACACTGATAAAATTTCAGGAAAATTGTGAACTGCCAGAAAAAGAAACTGATTAGAGTTAAACTGTGCACATTCAAAGCTTTCTTGCATATACAGTGATGCCCAAAATTATCAGCACACATATTTAATATAAAATTAAGCCATAGTTTTAGTGCAAAAAAAAATCGGATTAATTCTGTATTAGCTCATAACAAATGAGCATCTTATTTTTACTCAAATGAATTCAGGCTGCCAATAATTCTGTAAACCACTGTACCTATTTATTTTTTATTTATTTGTAGATTTACCTGATGTGCCTCAGCATTATCAACTGAAACAAAACAAAACAAAAAAGTTCTAGATTAACTTTTATTTGTTCATATATTCATGCTTTAATATGTGCATTGTTGTAAACATGAACAGGATTATTATTGTTGTTATTATTATCATCATCATCAACAACAACAACAATTATAACTAGATTTGACATTTTCGGAAGAAAATGTGAGAGGTGCTTGCCCATGCAAAATTCGACACTGACATGCAGCTGCGCACGCCGGTCAGTAGAGGGCGCTTCATGTGTATACGATTTTCTGATTCTCTGGACATGTCATTCATGTATCTGAACACTTGGACATGTCATTCATGTATCTGTCACTGACAGTGTGGTACTTAAAGGGGACACCATTTCCCATTAATGTCTATGGGGCCAATCAATAATGCTATTCTCCTCACAGAGCCGGTCGTTTTGATGTATGACATGGCTGCAGTAGTTTGGTGATCAGTTTATGCCTCTTTTGGTCCACTAGATTAATTTTACATTAGTGTGTATTGGGAATTCTGACAGGAAATTCCACGAGGAGTGCATGTGGGATCAATTCCCAAATGGGATTTCCTGATTCTCTGGGTCTGTCATTTGGACACGTCGTTCAAACCCTTGTCATACGCAATGTGTACATGCCGGGTCCACTCCCTAAGACGTACGAGAGGATATGTGATACTAGTGTCATATCAGCTGAACGATGTCCGAGCTGTGACACCCATGCTTTATTCCCCATTCATTCTACATGGGCCAAAAACGTGCGATTTTTTTTTTTGTCCTTGGTTTGAACATCGTAAGTCGTATCGCTTATAAAAGTCATAGCACACCTTTCAAATCTTCTCTAATCTGTTTTCCTGATCGTTTGACCTCTGTCTGTCCTTGTTGTGGATTTTGCCTTGCCCTTATATTATCTTCATTAAACGTCTCTAAAACATCATTACATGGCAGCCCTCATTCATGTCCGTAACACAAACTGTGCAGGATGAGTTTTGTGTGGAATAATAATAATAATAATAATAATAATAATAATAATAATAATTATAATAATAATAATAATAATAATAATAATAACAACAATAACAACAACAACAACAACAATAATACTAATAAGAAGAAGTAGTAACAACAACAGTGATGCTTTGCTTCGCAGGCATCACTAATAATAATAAGTATGCGAGGTAACAATATTTATAGCACTACTAATAATTATTATTATTAGTAAAATGTATTACAATTTATAGCAATTAATTAGAATACTTAATTAATTAATTACCTTTTTTAAAATAAGAGTAATAATTTACCTCTATGTGTTTTTCTGTTCGTCAGTATGATGAAGATCAGGACACCGAAAAGAATCACGATCATGGCACCAAACACCACATTCAGCATGAAGAACACAGCAGAAGAGTCTGGATCTTAAACAGTAGAACACATTTCTACAGTTAAAGACCACAGTGAAGTTTGATTTAAATTTGAGCTACACATATATATATAAAAGCTGATGTGGCTGCACAAAATAATGGATACATGACAAACCTTGTGCTTTGTCCTGCGAGTTCTTGGGAAGTGTTTCATTTCCACCTTAAATATGGAGTTATTTATTTAAAAAAAATATTCAACAAAACTTATAGTGCAAGTAATTTGTATTATATAGGCAACATTTACCGTTGACCTTCAAGTAGCTTGAGTTGCTAAATGAAATTTGGTTCAGTTGCATGGAGCTGCAGTAATACAGTCCTGTATCAGAGACGTTTACTGCAGTGATGGTGAGAGACGTCCTCTTGCCATAAACAGAAATCACCATGCGCTCAGGGTCATCATAGAAATAACAGTTTTGTGGCGAGCCTGAGGTTTTAAAATGCTTGCACCCAACAAGACGTGGTACTGAAGTGGTACTTAATGAAGCAGTATTGAGGTATTGGTAGAACCAGAAGATGTAACCTGGATAATCCATCTCATGCTCGCACCAAATAGTGACATTATCTCCAGGTTCTGCTTCTAAAGCTGAAGAGCACAGAGTCTCAGACAGCAAACCTGTTAACCCATAAAACACACACTTCATCTGTATCAAACATATCCTGTTTCGCCAGTTAAAAAAAAACAACAAAACAACTTAGCTATAAAATTAGATTTTAAACATAGAGTGTGAAATGAAAGTTTCAACTTTCAAACTTTTCAACACTCACACTAACAATATCTCATAGCAGAACGTAAACAAAAACGAGGGGAAATCTGTTCCATATTGAACTTTTTTCTAAATCATTGCACAACTTTGTAGCGTTCAGAGATCAACACTCAGTACTTAGTAATTTAGTATGACGTTTAATTGTGACCTCGGCCATGTAGTGTGTATTCAGATTAAAAAATGTCTTACAATTCTATATAATTGTTCCTATGTTTAGTGAAACAACAAATAAGATGATTTACACTTACCCATCACACAGAGAAAGAAAAGCATGCTTGCGGACCAGGCCTTTGATGTTCTGTGTCAGGCGAGAGACAAAGAGGAAATGGCTATCTGGAGAATTAAATGATGGTTTTTCTGTGTGCAGGAGGTGTGAGAGGTGTACAGGCTACAGCAGTTTATTACGTTGGCTTGACAAAGCCAGCATACTGTTCTGCTTCATAACCTTCTTCTTCTTCCTCTTCTTCTTCTTCTTCTTCTTCTTCTTCTTCTTATTATTATTATTATTCTGAAACCAAAATATCTGAACGCTACTCCTCACAGAGCTTTCAAGCGACATACACATCAGCCAGTTCTGACTTGAGTTGCTATGACTTTATAAGTGATCGGAATGACAGAATTCCCATTATGGAAGATCAAAGTAGCCAAAATTCCCACTAACTTGCATTAAAAGATTCTGACTGTTATAACTCCTTGAGCTTTCAAGCTACTTTCACCAAACTCATCCCAGTCCTTCAGACTGATCAGGCAGTCATGACCGGATGATCCCAAAAACTCCCATTCACTTAAATTGATGGAATATTCAGAGCCTGGCTCGGAATGTTCAAGATTTCAAACTTCAACTGTCAAAACCCATAGCTGGACGCACACGGTCTGAAGCCCCTCTTCTCTCCCTCTCACTGTGTCAGTGTACCTGTAACAGAGACTCTCACTTAATCTATCTATCTATCTATCTATCTATCTATCTATCTATCTATCTATCTATCTATCTATCTATCTATTTCTACAAGTATTTACACCCTAGCTATCTATATCTAACACTACAAGTATTGGCACCGTAGCTATCTATATCTAACACTACAAGTATTGGCACCGTACCCATCTGTTTCTCTTTCTTTCTTAAAATTGCACATTACCTTCAGATTTCTAACTGATACTTAAACTTTCAATCTGGCTTTGTCAAGACAACATCAAAGTTTGTTGTGACGAACTTTACCTATATACTGTAGTTAGTAACTAAAAGCCTTCCTGGTAATATTTTATTTCCTGCAACATCAGGACTTGATTAACTCCAGTGAGCATCTAATTAATTTACCTAACCTATAACAAAGGCTGAATTCATCTGCCAAGTTACAAAACTGCAGAATTTGATATTCAGAGAACTCAGGTCACTACTCCAGTCTGAACATAGTTCACATGGAGTTTATGAACTGGACTGTAAGAAAAAAGTTTTTTGACATTCGTTTTCAAGGTGATTGATGTGAATTCTCCTTGTTTAAGTGTTTAACTAAACAGACTTTTCTGTTTGGGTTAAATTATGCTTTATTTCTAAAGTGCTTGCAATTCAAGTATTCTGCTGTCTTTCTCCAATTAAACACCTACTCTATAACAACCAAGCCTTCATTAAATTGGTTGCAAAATGGTGTAAGGTTTGCACTGCATGTGTTAACAGTTTTTTAACTAATGAAACAATGGATGCTGCTGTTCAGTTTTGTGTGTTTATTGCATGAACAAGAATGTGCATTACTCTATGGATGAAGCACAGAGAAATCAACAGTTAGGAATAATTTAATTACTGTGATCATTCAGTGCTTAATGATGACTTGTTTATGTGAAAAGTAAAATAAAGAGTAAAAACAGGGTTTGTGGTTTTAGTGCATTGACATTGCAAAAAGAAAATGAAATGTCACTGGTGGCTGTCACAGCGCGGTCCGATCAGAACTCAAATTCCCAAGATGCAATGCTCACTTCTCAGGCACGCATGCGCTCACCATCCCCGGAGTTCTGATCAGACACACCTGGCACCAATCACACACACACACACACACACTAGTACTTAGGAAGGACATCCACCCGGGATCTGCGCGAAGTATACGCTCAGTAACTTAGTTTGCTGCGTTTCCAAGCTCTTCTAGTTCATTGTTTCTTATGATCTTCGACCCTCGCTTCTCGTCTCGACTACGTTATCTGGATATCCCGATTTGGATTATTCGCCCAATTGCTTGACCCTTGCTGACTCTACGACTACACTTCCGGAACTTCCCGACTCTACTCGGTTCACTCGCCTCCCGCGCCTGCTTCCGTACCATCTCAAGGTTCGTGACAGAATACTTCGCCTATTAATGGAGGCAGCGGGAGATCGCTGGCCGCATACCATCGAGGGACATGGCTGGATGCTTAGCGAACATGACCAACGGCTCGCCTACCTGACTGAGCAGGTAGCTCGTTTAAATCTAGCCGCGCAGCCTGCTACGGTGCCTCACGCTGCCGGGGCTTTTTACTCCAGTGCTCCCTGTTTTTTTCCACGTACCCAGACATGACGGAGAATCAGAAGATCATCCATTTCATGGAACTTTTAACCGGGAAAGCTCTCCTCTGGGCCACCGCGGAATGGGAACAGGAAGGGAACAGCATCAGCACGTATGAGCAGCTGACGTCACGCTTCCGCACGGTATTCGATCACTCTCCAGATGGCCGGGAGACTGGGGAGGAGTTATTGTCCATGGCGAAGGGATCACGGAGTGTGGCGGATTATGCCCTCGAATTTCGCACTGTCGCCGCCCGGAGAGGATGGAATCAACCCGCTCTCAAAGCCATGTTCCGCCGGGGATTAAATGCTGACATCCTAACGGAGCTGGCGTGCCGCGATGACCTTTTGACCCTCGACTCACTCATCAGCGTAGCTATCCGCCTGGATCGTCTACTATGTAGCCGCCACCCCGGAGGTGGTGAGGCGGAAGCACCGACACCTGAGCACTCTAGTGAGCCCATGCAGCTGGGACAGACTCGGGTGAGCATGCAGGAAAGAGAATGACGGCGCCGTGAACACCGTTGTTTCTACTGTGGTGAGAGGGGCCACTTCGTGCCGCAATGCCCTCTCAAACAGGGCTCCACCCGAGGGGAAGCCAAAACTGCCAGACCACTTCAGTCAGGGGTGTGTCCCGAACCCATTACCCAGCACTGTATTCAGTCTGCCTTCGTATTGCCCGTTATCGTGGATTATTCAAGGGTTTCTTGTGTTTTAGAAGCACTGATCGACTCGGGAGCGACAGGGAATTTCATTAGCCAAGAGACCGTACACCAATATAATATCCCCGTTCGTCCTCTCTGCACCCCCCACCGTGTCCAAGCCATTGATGGGGCCCCCATAGGAGATGGCATAATCACCCACTGCACCGAACCTGTTAACCTCCGAACCAGCGCCCTTCATCAGGAGACGATCACGTTCCATGTCATAGTGACGGCTCGACACCCCGTGGTACTCTGTCTCCCTTGGCTCGAACATCACAATCCCCAAATTTCGTGGGACCAAAGGGAGATCACACGCTGGTCAGCTCACTGCATGTCTCACTGCCTTCAAGTCCCGGTGATCTCCATAGCATCCACCTCCATTGAAAGCCCAGATAAGGCAGCTCACGTTCCGATCCCCAGTGTCTACCACGACCTCATGGAGGTATTCAGTAGGAAGAAAGCGAGCGGACTACCTCCCCACCGTGATTACGACTGCGCTATTGATTTGCTCCCAGGCACTACACTGCCACGAGGGAGGGTCTACCCGCTAACGATCACTGAGCAAAAGGCCATGGAAGAGTACATTCAGGAGGCGTTGCACCAAGGATATATATGACCATCCACTTCTCCAGCATCCGCGGGATTTTTCTTCGTGGAGAAGAAGGGAGGAGGTTTACGACCGTGCATCGACTACCGAGGACTAAACCAATGTTGCGTCAAGTACCACTACCCACTCCCTCTAGTACCAGCCGCTCTGGAACAATTACGCAAGGCCACCATTTTCACGAAACTGGACTTGCGCAGTGCATACAACCTGGTCTGGATCCGCGAGGGAGATGAATGGAAGTCTGGATTCAGCACAACCTCAGGCCACTACGAGTACCAGGTCATGCCGTATGGGCTTTCGAACGCCCCCTCGGTCTTCCAATGTTTAATTAACGATGTGTTACGTGACACGCTGGGACGCCATGTGATTGCCTACATCGACGATATACTGATATACTCTGACTCCCGGGAAGACCATGTTCACCACGTTCGCCAAGTGCTACAGCAACTGCTCTGTCACCAGCTATATGTGAAAGCCGAGAAGTGTGAATTCCATAAAACCACCATCATGTTTCTGGGCTACGTCATCAGCTCCGAGGGAATCTCCATGGACCAAGAAAAGGTCCAGGCGGTCGTAAGCTGGCCCACACCCACGACCATCAAGGAACTACAGAGGTTTCTGGGATTTGCAAACTTCTACAGGAGATTTATCAGGAATTTCAGTGTCGTCGCCAACCCCCTCACATCCCTGCTAAAGGGGAGACCCAAGCGTCTGGCATAGAATCCAACTGCCCAATCTGCCTTCGACAAGCTCAAGAAGGCCTTCACCACTGCACCCCTCATCAAACATCCAGACCCATCCAGACCGTTTATAGTGGAGATGGACGCATCAGAAACTGGGGTAGGAGCCATTCTGTCCCAACGATTTGGAGAAAAACCAAAACTTCACCCGGTGGCCTTCTTCTCGCGAAAGCTTTCCCCAGCCAAGAGAAACTACGATGTGGGGAATCGGGAACTCTTGGCAGTTAAGTTAGCGCTGGAAGAGTGGAGACAGTGGTTAGAGGGGGCTACTCATCCATTTGTCATCTTCACGGACCATAAGAACCTGGAGTACCTTCGCACGGCAAAGCGACTCACACCCCGCCAGGCCCGATGGGCCCTATTTTTCACTAGATTTCAATTCACGTTATCCTACAGACCCGGGTCCAAGAACACAAAGGCGGATGACCTGTCTCGTCTTGATCAGACAGAACGGATCGACAAGCAGGAGGAATACATCATTCATCCCTCATGTGTTATCAGTGCGCTAGAGTGGGAGCTGGACATGGAACTAGAGCAGATTCCCCAGTCCCAAGTTCCTGTAAAGTGTCCTCCCGACAGACTCTTTGTACCTGAAGAGTACCACCAAGAACTCATCATCTGGGCACACACGGTACTCGGTACGGGGCATCCTGGGACACAACACACACACCATCTCCTGGAAGAGAAATACAGGTGGCCCAATATGATAGGAGACATACACAAGGTGGTGAAGTCCTGTTCATCGTGCGCACAGAGTAAAGTACCTCGGACCCTCCCCGCCGGGAGGCTCAAGCCTTTACCTATCCCCGAACGCCCATGGTCACACATATCTGTAGATTTCGTAACAGACCTGCCTAGATCCCAAGGAGATACCACTATTCTAGTCACAGTGGACTGGTTCTCCAAGTCCGTACGCTTCATTCCCTTACCCGCTCTCCCCACTGCATTCAGGACAGCTGAAGTGCTATTCCAGCATGTGTTCAGGTATTACGGCATTCCGGAGGAGATCGTCAGTGACAGGGGCCCACAGTTCACCTCCAGAGTGTGGTCCAGTTTCATGACCAAGCTGGGAGTAACAGTGAATCTCATCTCCGGGTATCACCCACAAGCCAATGGGCGAGCCGAACGAGTCAATCAGGAACTGGGACGATTCCTCCGCACCTTTTGTGCCAACAACCCAGAGGACTGGAGCAAGTTCTTGCCATGGGCTGAGTACGCCCAGAACTCACTACATCATTCGGCCACCAATCTCACCCCCTTCCAGTGCGTGCTCGATTACCAACCCCCTCTGTTCCCGTGGAACGCAACCCCCACCGCAGCTCCGGCCGTTGACCACTGGTTCAAACGTAGTGAGCGTGTCTGGGCTGACACCCATCGACGCCTGAAGGAGACAACAGAGACGTATAAACACAAGGCAGATCGCCGCCGCAAAGAACACCCTAACTACCAACCAGGCGACCGGGTATGGTTGTCCACAAGAGACTTGAGACAAGCCCACAGCTGTAAAAAACTAGCGCCAAGGTATACTGGACCATTCAAGATCCTCAAACGGGTCAATGAGGTCACCTACCGTCTGGAGCTGCCACGGCACAGCCGCATCTCCCCTTCATTCCACGTATCACGTCTCAAACCTGTTGTTAACGGTCCTCTAGCCACCGAAGTACCAGCTGAGACTCCTCCAAATCCTCTGGAGATTGATGGACAACCGGCTTACCGCGTCAAAAACATCCTCAAATCTAGACGCAGGAGGGGCAAGCTGGAGTATTTGGTCGAGTGGGAAGGTTACGGACCGGAGGAACAGTGCTGGGTGCCCAAACAGGATATACTGGATCCACAGCTCACCAAGGACTTTCACGTCACTCATCCTCATCTCCCAGGTCCACGATCCCGGGGGAGGCCAAGAAAGAACTCGGCTCCCGGAGTGAGCCCTTTGGGGGGGGGTTCTGTCACAGCGCGGTCCAATCAGAACTCAAATTCCCAAGATGCAATGCTCACTTCTCTGGCACGCATGCGCTCACCATCCCCGGAGTTCTGATCAGACACACCTGGCACCAATCACACACACACACACACACACTAGTACTTAGGAAGGACATCCACCCGGGATCTGTGTGAAGTATACGCTCAGTAACTTAGTTTGCTGCGTTTCCAAGCTCTTCTAGTTCATTGTTTCTTATGATCTTCGACCATCGCTTCTCGTCTCGACTACGCTATCTGGATATCCCCATTTGGATTGTTCGCCCGATCGCTTGACCCTTGCTGACTCTACGACTACGCTTCCGGAACTTCCCGACTCTACTCGGTTCACTCGCCTCCCGCGCCTGCTTCCGTACCATCTCAAGGTTCGTGACAGTGGCCAGGTGATAACGACTGTTGAAGTATTATGTAGAGTCTTTACAAACAGACCCACAATTGCAAAAAACACTTTTCAGATTCAGTTTTCTGGTATAAAAAATTTTCCAGGCCAAAACTATATTTTTGGCTATGGGTAATAAAAGGGTGTCTGTCATTCTGATGCAGCACAAGAGTTGCAATGCAATGAATCTAGATAAGCGTGCATTTTTGTGGTTGGAAAACATGCTATGCACAGTTTCTCAGAAAAACACAGGTACTGTGTATGCCATAACCAGTGGCTTGTGGTTTCTGCCCTTTCAGATTTTCAAATGCTTAAGAGAAAAAAAGCTCCAAGCCTGCCCAAAAAAAAGTTAAAAAACCAATCACTGAGAAAGTCAACTAACTGTATTTGGTGCGGTTTAATTTTATTTGGATCCTTCATTTCTTGGTTTATTGTCCAAAAGCAAACTGCAAAGACACAAAGTATTAGCATCCTGCCCACTTCTTTGTAAAATGAAGTGAAACTGACTGGCCGGATTCAATAGCGCTTTTATGTGCCTCCATATCTCTCACACCATCAGTTACATGGAAAACAATCTTCTTCAGACCCATACACTTCTGCTAGAGTGAATTACAGCTAATTTGCAAACTAGTCCTAAGTCTTGTATATGGTCCTCACAAGATTGTTCTCAAACTGTTCGCTATAGTCTGAAACTAAACTCAGCAAAAATAATAAAGAAACATCCCTTTTCCAGAAAACTGTTTTTTAAAGTTCATTTTGTAAAAATCTAAATAAGCTTTACAGATCTTTATTGGGAAGGGTTTAAACAATGTTTTTCACTTATTCAATGAACCATAAACAATTATTGCACATGCACCTGTGGAACAGTCCTTAAGACACGAACAGTTTACAGGTGGAAGGTGATTAAGGTCACAGTTACAATACAGTGCATCCGGAAAGTATTCGCAGCACTTCACTTTTCCCACATTTTGTTATGTTACAGCCTTATTCCAAAATGGATTCAATTCATTACTTTCCTCAAAATTCTAGAAAAAATACCCAATAATGACAACGTGAAAAGTTTGTTTGAAATCTTTGCAATTAAAAAAAAAAAACAAAAAACACGTACATAAGTATTTTGTACAGAAGTATTTCACAGCCAATACTTTCGAGAGCCGGTCAGACAGGCTACCTATACTTCTTACAGCCAGCAGTGTAGGGCCTGTAGAGCCGACTGCAGGAGAACAATAGTAGTGCTATTCAAGCACCATTAATTATATATTAAACATGGGTACAGCTGGTGATCAGCACCCCATAGCGACGAACCGTCAACATTTCAAAACAGTAATGAATTTTCATCTATACTGACTCCTAACATCACCGCATTCAGTTCTGGTAACTTTAGAAGTAGTATCTAATTATCTATTTTAAAAAAATAGATAACAAACAGTAATGTAAGCATTTGCTGCAAATAATTTCATTAGTTTGGCATTATATTTTTCATTTACTGTAAAGGGCTTTAAAACTGCCAACATAAAATGTAGCAAAATAATTGGTATTTTTAAACAGTCACAAAACATTAACTTTATCAATACAGGTTTACAATTGATCTGATTCTCAACAATACCTCATTGCTATTAAAATTCCTGAAATAAAAACACGTATACACTTCAAAAAAACAAGAGAAGCTGGCTCCTGAAATACAATCAAAATAACACAGAAGTAACGTTGTGAGACAACCGGTGAGAGTCATGGACACCCAAGGCTCAGTGATGTGCGTGGGGAGAAAAGGCTAATCCGGCTGGTTGGATCCCACGGAAGAGCTACTGTTGTACAAATAGCTGAAAAGGTTAATGCTGGCTCTGACAGAAAGGAGTCAGAACACAGATCACAGTTTGCTGTGTAAGGACATGGGTAGCAGACTGGTCAGAGTGCCCACGCTGACCCCTGCACACGATCCTGGCATTCATGTGGAAGTTACTGTGACACGTACCTCCTACATAAACATTGTAAACTTCATGGTGATGTCAGCGTCCTATTTCAGCAGGATAATACTCCCGGACACACTGCAAAAACTGCTCAGGAACGGTTTGAGGAACACAAAGAGTTCAAGGTGTTGATTTGGCCTCCAAATTCCCCAGATCTCAATCCGATCGAGCGACTGTGGGATGTTCTGTACAAACGAGTCCGATCCATGGAGGCCCAACCTCACAACTTACAGGACATAAAGGATCTGCAGCTAACGTCTTGGTTCAGAGCTCACACCTTCAGAACACTTGTGGAGTCTATGCCTCGACAGTCACAGCAGTTTTGGCTGCACAAGGCAGATCTACACAATATTAGTTAGGTAGTTTTAATCTTAAGGCTGATTCGTGTGCATGTAGGACTATAAAAGTATAAAAATACAATAATTTAGCTTCACCAACACTTTTGTAGAAAAAAAAAAAAAGAAGCTAGAATCAATAGTTATCAATAAGGGGGAACGTTACTGGAGGTCAGAAGTCATATGTGAAGAAATAAATAAGAAAAAAAAATGTTTCCATGACAAACACTAGTTTAACAAATAAGCTACAGATATACATATGCACCAAATGATCCAGACTCAGGACACACTTAAACTCCTCATTTTCAAGTAGCAGCCAAAAGAACATCCAAAGAATATTGCACTTTCAGTTCGGTCTTTGGATATTTGCCAAACAGATCGAGGAGGTCAAAACAAGTTAGTTTGTTCATATTCATTATCAGCTTGAACAACTTCAGATAAGATAAATACTTTAGAAACTTCAAGGAATACATTAGTGCATTTCTTTGTACAAAACAAAACATATGACCACAAAATAGAAATACTGTCCTGCTGTCCATTGAAGGAATAAACCTTCATCCATCTCCCTTACAGACATGAATACTGGCTGCTTTTCTTGCTATAAGCACCATCACTGAGAAGTGTTACTCCAAAACCTGGCACTATCAGATTCACAATAAATAAGCTCCTCCATCCAAATACAAGAACAAAGTCTTACAAGATTACCCACTGGAATTTGTGCCTGTGTGTGTGTGTGTGTGTGTGTGTGTGTGTGTGTGTGTACACGCTCGCCCTTATTCACTACACTCCATCTCCCTCCTCCTCTCTCCTAGAAAAACAGACACAAAGAAACACCATCAGCTCTGAGCCGAGAGTTAATGTTAGCACAGGCTTTTCTCTGAAACGTAAAAATATTCCAAGTTAAAATTTCATCTAAACATTACAAGTAAACAATTATTTCAATAATACTTAAAATTGAATTATCAAAATGTACACTTCTAGCAGTTCTGTGAAACAGGTCATCATAAAAAACTATTGTATTTGACCGATACTCACCGTCCACTTTATTAGGATCACGCTTTACAACCGTGGAGAGCAGAAAAGCATCTCCGAATACACAACACATCTAACCTTGAGGTGGATGGACTACAACAGCAGAAGACCACATCAGGTTCCACTCCTGTCAGCAAAGAACAGGAATCCGAGAGGCATAGACTCACCCAAACTGGATGAAGAATGGAAAAAGACCAGGTGACCCCCCCAATCTTCAACTGTCCACTTTAAATGAGCCTGTGCTCACAATTGCCTCGGATTCCTGTTCTTGGCTGACAGGAGAGGAATCCACTGTGGTCTTCTGCTGCTGAAGGAGTGTGTTATTAGTGGGGTCACTATCAGATGTGCTGTTGTGAAGGAGTGTCGATTAAAATTTGGTCTAAAAATTACAACAAAAATTGCTGTACAGACATGTAAAAAAGTGTGTAGTGTGTTTGACCTACATGAACTTAAACTGAATAAACTTTACAAGACAACATGTCAATATCAGTTTTGTGTCTGGTCTGAACTCCCAACATCTCTAAATCTGTTCTCTGAAAACTTCACATTTGCCTCTTCCACTTCTTACCAGAGTTGTTGTTATTGCAGAGAAGAAATCCAACACCACTGGCAATGAGAACCAGGACTACAATAATGCTAATGATGACCAGCACTTCACCTGATCCACCACCTGTTAAATCAGCACAGAAGTTTTATTATCTATTACATGAATAAATCAGCTTTAGGTGTAAATCTGTAGTTTTATATGAAAGTGTTTCTCTGACCAGGATTCAGGATTTGAATATCCTCCTCATTCAGCACTATCTCCTTTAGTGTTTCATGACGCTTTAAATGAATTTAGCAAAAATTAAGGCCTTAAATGGCATTAAAAAGCATACTTTTATTCCTACACATGAAAAATTTTAGATAGTTTTGAAGAAAAAATTAAATGACCAACTTATTTTCAATATAGCCTTCATAATTAATAACTTTGATTTGCTGTTGTGAAATATGTACATTGGTGTGAAACACAGAACCAGTTTGGTAATTGCCTCAGGCCTGGTCAGGAGTAAAACTTAGAGCAGAGAAAGTAAATTCCGTAAAGAAATGCGGAAGTGCAAACTCCAGCAAAAGTGGCTGGAAGACGAAGAATTTAGGACATGGTTGTAGCCCGTTGGAGGTCAACATGGAGAAAGACTTTGCAGAGTTTGTAAAAAATTATTTAAGCTAGTTACAGTGGGTGTCAACACTGTTAAAGCTCAAATGCCGTCTGATAGCCACAAATCGTCTGTAAAAGGCAGGCCGCAATTAACTACGTTTAGTTACTTTGCCATGAATGACAAAGTAACCTCTTCAGCTACTACACCACCACCACAAACACCAGAACTGCTGCTGTAGTGACCAGTGCTTCCAGCAGAGCCGCTACCGAAGGAAAATCGAGCGACCTTCCAGCAGGGTTTGGTTTGAATGTGACACTGCAGGCGGAGGTGCTCTGGTGTCTGAACACGGCAGTGCAGCACCACTCATACACATCCAGTGAAGGTGTTGGAGTTGTTCCTTCACTGTACAGACTGACAGAATTTGGGGTTATAGTTGAAGGAGGTCATGTGTATTCTATGGC
This sequence comes from Ictalurus punctatus, assembly GCF_001660625.3. Classification (NCBI taxonomy): domain Eukaryota; kingdom Metazoa; phylum Chordata; class Actinopteri; order Siluriformes; family Ictaluridae; genus Ictalurus; species Ictalurus punctatus. Next base: position 1,657,178 of record NC_030437.2, read on the forward strand.
AGTACAATTTACACAAACAAACTTAATGGCTTCTTTCCAGTCATGGCCTGATCCTTCTGTATGTCAAGCATTCAACATGTGGATGATTTGGTACCTTGTTAAATACATTTGAATCCATCTCCAAATAAATTGCCATTTTAAGCAGTCTCATGAGATATTGCTAATTCAGTGTGACAGTTTATTTAAATTCTGTAGATTTCCTCAAATATCATCATCAAACTGAATGGTTACGATTAAGAATTTGGGTGTTTAAAAAAAAAAAAAAAAAAAAAAAAACAACAACCATAGAGATAGATAGACAGACAGACAGACAGACAGACAGA
>NC_030437.2:1662500-1737500 GCF_001660625.3 Ictalurus punctatus
GATTAAAAGGTAAAAGATGTCGATCAAACCTCTCGTGTACTGACGTTATGATCTGTGTTCAATTCTACAGTAAATCATCTTAGAAATGTAGAGAGTAAAGCAGCTCATACACACTCCTGAAACACACACACTATAATATATATATAATATAATAGATGTTCAACTGCAGCTGTGTGAAAATTCACTACAAATCACAGTGATACTGTTTACATCAAAACGCTTTAAACACAATTACATCTCAAGCCTGAGTGAATCACAATCAGTGTGTGTGTGTGTGTGTGTGTGTGTGTGTGTGTGTATCAGGTTGTTGCACAGAACAGGTTTAAATCTGCGTGTGTCTGTGTTTCATAGCTGTGAGCAATGGAGATCAGAGGAAGAATGGAAAGTGACTCGCTATCATTGACCATCTTTACTCCAAACTCCACAGCGACCCCCCCCCCCCCCCCCCCCATCACACAGGAAACTACCAGAATTTAGACAGAGCAAAATAATAATAAAAATAATAACAACAAACCTCTAACCCAAATCCCTAATAACCCCATTTTACAGCAATAACAGATTCACAATAAAAAGATCCTCCATCCAAATACAGGAAAAATTATACACCAAGATACACACTGGAATAATGTGTGTGTGTGTGTGTGTTATTGGCGGGGGGGGGGTGTATGTGTGTATGTGTGTGTGTGTGTGTGCGCACGTGTGTGTGTGTATGTATGTGTGTGTGGTCTTCATCTCCCTCTCCTCCTCTCTCCTAGAGAAACAGAAAGAAACAGGATCAGCTCTGAGATGAGATTTAATGTTAGCGCAGGCTTTTCTGCTGGATTTTCACACCACACACAGATCTTTATTCCATATTACACCGTAAACAACATCACGTCTTACTCTCTCAGTGCAGCGGGAACACACACAGATCTTTATTCCATATCACACCGTAAACAACATCACGTCTTACTCTCTCAGTGCAGCGGGAACACACACAGATCTTTATTCCATATTACACCATAAACAACATCACGTCTCACTCTCTCAGTGCAGCGGGAACACACACAGATCTTTATTCCATATCACACCGTAAACAACATCACGTCTTACTCTCTCAGTGCAGCGGGAACACACACAGTCCACTTTAAGGGTTGTTGGAGGAAGAATCTCCTTCAGAGGCTGAAAAAAAACATGTAAATCAAATTAAAACTTGACTAAACAATATTACTAAATCCATGTACTTATATTACTTAAGAAGTAAAGGTTACTTACAGCTTTGTGGAACAGGCTTGAAGCCTCGGATTAGACGGGTGATAAATGTGTTAAATGAAAACTTCAGATCTGCCTCCTTCTTCTTCTCACCAGAGTTCTTCTTCTTCCAGACCACAATTCCAGCAACAACGGCAACGAGAACCACAACTACAGCAACGATGATACCGATCGGAGCTCCATCTGATCCTCCACCTGATCCTCCACATGATAAATCACACAGAGTCTTTATTATCTGCTGCAGAAATAAATCAGCTTTCAGTGTAAATCTGTAGTTTTATAGGAAAGTGTTTCTCTGACCAGGATTCAGGATTCGAATATCCTCCTCATGCAGCACTATCTCCTTCTCCAAGCTGCTGTGCTGAATCACGCAGGTGTAGGTGTGTTTCTGCAGATCCTCAGCTGAGACTGTCAGAATGCTTCTCTTCTGGAAGCTTCCATCCTGGTTGGGTAACGTCTCTCTGAGATCCACGTCCTCATGCACGTCCTCTCCGTCCTTCTGCCAGGTGATATTCACAGCTTTGGGGAAGAAACCTGTAGCATGACACACCACCTCTGGAGAAGACGAGTGATTCTGGAACACTGACGCTGTAGGAGGAACTGCAGAGACACAGAGACATAAATATTAACACACTGAGATTAATTCATTTATAAATGAGCAGGAAATGTGATTCTACATGCTGTTGATTTTTCCTCTAAACAGAGAAATTACTTTATTTCTCATATAATCAATATTTTTATACAAGGATGTGAAAGTTGAGTTTAGTACAGGAAAATATATTTAGAATTTTAAAGAATAAAGTCATGTTACATGTAAATATTTAAATGTCAAAGCCACAGGACAGAAGACTGTGTGTGTGTGTGTGTGTGTAAGATGTAGAGGAGATATAGTGCTACACATAGGATATTAAGAGATTAAGATGAGGTATGAACATTAGAGAGTGGAGTACACTTATTGGTACTGCGGTTGTTATGGAAACGGTAGTATTTGATGAATAATAACAGTGACAGAGGTGCAGGTGGACTGAGGGGTAAGAAAAAAGGTGGAGGGGTCGAACAGATGGTGGAACCCGGGACATATTACTGTGATGGAGCATCACTATTACCCAAACGCGGAACTGCTGGCCATATCCACAGTGTGTGTGTGTTGTAGAAAAGGACAGAAACAGACACGTGGGTGTGTGCAAGTGTGTGTGTGTGGTAGTGAAAGAGAGTGTGATTAATGTGGACAGTATCACAATGTGTGTGTTCTAGAAAAGGAAAGTAACAGACGTGTGTGTGTGCAGTGCATTACGTTTCTCCTCCACATGCTCATTAGGAATAAATGAGGAAATGAGCAGCAGTGTGTGTGTGTGTGTGAGTGTGTGTGTGTGTGTGTGTGTGTGTGTGTGTGGGCACTACAGTTACAGTAACAGAGCAGATCACACACTTTACCTTTACTCTCCAGAGTCTCTTTGGCATAATCCACATACTTCTTTAACCAGTCGATACACTCTTTCTCCAGGTACAACTTCCAGTAATTATTATAACCAGGATCATTATCCCACTTGTTCTTGGTGATCAGAGCTTGAGGTGTCGGAGCGATCCAGGTGAGAGATTTCAGATCAAAACTGATGAAATCTTCTCCATCATAACCGTACTCCCTGTATCCTTTAGTGGTGCCATTATCATACAGCTCACAGCCACACATCACCTGCACTGTGTGAACTCCTGCACACACACACACACACACACACACACACACACACACACGTTGTCCCCCTATCTATATAGAGGAGAAATGAGTCACAAGCATGACAGTCAGTGTTACTTCCACGAGAGCTTTACTTGAATGGAAAATTACTGCTTTTCCCCCAGGTAGGTGGGCGGAGACTAAACTTTTTAGATCTCTCTAACTTTTGTGATTTTGTCATATTAAAGAGAAGATTTATTTATTTTATTTTAATAAGCATTTATATGTATTTAAAGTGACACTTTCTGTGTGTTGTACAGAAGCAGGTGTGTGTCACATTGTGGCTGTGTTAAGTTTTATAAAATTGTAAACAGTTTGTGTCTGTATTCAGTCTGCAGCTTCAGTTAAAAGATCAATATTCCCCGTATTCAGAGCAGTCTCAGTCCGCGGTCTCTCCAGGGTTTAACACTCCACTGACTTCATTCACACACATCTGAAAACAGCAGACCGGAAACACAAGCTCATGTATAGAATTTACACACCACGCTGTGATGATGGTTCAAATCTGGTGAACTCTGACCTGAGTAATCGTATCACGTGACCTTTGACCTTTTTAGTTTGAAAAGAATAAAGGAATTTAAAAATGGAAGCGCTAATTCTAGCGGTATCGAGCTATCCTGTACTTTACAACACCGCTTTGAAAGATTATAAAAACAATGTGTGTGAAGCAGAGAAAGTTTTGATGGAGGTCATTCTGTTCCTGCCAATGTTCACAGCGTCCGACAAAAATACACGTTTAAATCCTAGTGTGACCGCGGGGCCTTACACTGGAGATTAATGTGATCTTCTGTGAGGCCCAAAATCAGAGTATTACAGTCACCTGTATACTCTGAGGTTGCCAGATATTTCTCATATAGAGATGTCCGGAGTTTTTAATTTGTGTTTGGATCACTGGTGTAAAAAACAAAACAAAAAAACACTCATATATATATACACATACATGAATATGTACAGCGCCCTTCACTAATATTGGCACCCTTGGTAAATATGAGCAAAGAAGGCTGTGAAAAATTCTTCATTGTTTAACTCTGATCTATTGTTCAAAATATTCACAAAAATTCTCTCTAAACAAAATAGGCTTATAAAAACAATTGTTAAGTATAGGTGTGCAACAATTATTGTCACCCCTATGAATTCATATCAGAAAAATATATTTGAAGTATATTCCCATTGATATTTTATACTTTTTTAGTACACCTGGGTGACTAGGAACAGGAAATTGTTCAAGAATTCCCTTAGACATTCATAACGACGGGTAAGAGCGAGGAATATAGCTGTGATGTGCAGCAAAAGGTTGTTGAGCTTCACACAATGGGAAGTGTCTATAAGAAAATAGCACAAGCATTGAAAACGCCCATTTCCACCATCAGGGCAATAATTAAGAAGTTCCAGTCAACTGGAAATGTTATGAATCGACCTGGAATTGGACGTGTGTCTGTATCGTCTCAACGCACTGTGAAGAGGACGGTTCGAGTGGTTAAAACATCTCCAAGGATCACAGCTGGAGAACTGCAGAAGTTAGTTGTGTCTTGGGGTCAGAAAGTCTCCAAAACTACAATCTGAAGTCACCTACATCACCACAAAAAAAATAATCCATAAAAAATAATGCATAAATACTTACCGTAATTTTCAGACTATTGAGCGCACCTAAATATAAGCCGCACCCACTAACTTTAAAAAGAAAATTTTTTTGTATATATATAGGCCGCACTCGTCTATAAGCCGCAGGTGTCCACGTTGTAACATGAGATATTTACACAGAAAGATGTTACACAGAAAACTTTTTTTAAACTTTTAATTAAATATGTACCGTAAATGCTTTTTTCCGAACAGTGCCTGTAACACGGCTGGTTAAAAAAATAAAAAGTACAGTTGCCTACCAGTTAAAGTCATTGATCGCTATCTTCATCTTCCTCCTGCGCACTAAAACCACTAAAGTCGTCGTCTTCAGTGTCGGAATTGAACAGCCTCAGAATTACCTATTTCGTCACAAACTTTCTCAGTCTCTCTTTCGTTGTCGCTCTCGATGTCACTTACGTCTCGAGGCAAATTCGCCCTTGAGCGTGTGCTGTCCTCTTCATCCCACAGCAGTCCAGCCTTTCGAAACCCGCTGGTGATAGTAGATTACTGGACACTGCTCCACGCTGTTAGGATCCACTGGCAGACTGGAGCAAAAGCTGCTCTTTGCATGCTATTTCCGTCTTCGACAGCCAGATCGATCGCCTTTAACTTGAAAGCTGCAACATATGCATTTCTTCGTGTGTTTTCCGTGATGAGGGGGTGTGCATGAAGCGCATATGACCGATCTGAAGAATTTAGTGTGAGTGCGTTTGATTTAATTTGAACCACTGAATCCACTGTGACCTGTTCGGTAATTTCATTGGTCCGATGTGACGAGGCTAAATGTTTTGGCAGCATGAAGCGCGTTAGCTCGTAAAAATCCATAAATTAGCCGCGTCATTGTTTAAGCCGCAGTGTTCAAAGCGTGTGAAAAAAGTAGCGGTTTATAGTCCGGAAATTACGGTATATATTAGTTTATATTATGTATGTGTTTTACTGGATGCACAAAAAGCACTGAATTAAACTACAGTCCAAAATGAATAATAAAAACTCACTTTCAATGCACCTTGTGGTACTCACTGCCTTTAGACATATTTTACTTGTGTTTACTTTGACCATAATGTTTTAATTAGACATTACAGGTCTTACAATAGGTTAGGGATTTATTATTATTTTGATAATTGATTTTTCTATCAATTTTTTTCCAGTTAACTGATTAGTTGGACTATTTAAAAAATATATTCATTACAAAAAATATTTTTGTAAAAATCTCTCTTTGCTATCAAGTTTTAATCTACTAACACCACCACAACACGACTAGCTCTCAACTAGACAGAATTAAATATCTAACTGCAGTGCAACATTACTGACCTTAATCAGATAATCTGTTACAACATGACTGTTGCTGCTAACTGACTAACACTCTAAATGCTAAATTCATTTTATTTTCCTTGTGTACGCAAAGCGAATCATTTTGAGTGTGTAGAATCGACTCAGTCAGTGCGTGGACAACAATAGTGGACAGCAATAATCCACTCTTAACCCGATTAAGTCAATACTGTGATTAAGAAACTATCATGTAAACAGCAATTTTTAATTACCTTAATCTAATTAAGGTCATACTCAAGTAAGCACTAATGGAATTAAGACAGGTGGAGTACTCCTATTTTAGTCGCATTATGGACGTGTATTACAGACATGTAAATACCTTAATCACACTATTAACGTCGTGTGGGAGTTTTCACCGCATTTTGCGACAGGACACGATCACACACTGAAGTTCTCAACATTTTATGGCGAACAAGAGAGTTTGGCCATGTCCCAAACCGCATACATGCCTACTATAGGCCTGTAGTGGGGAAAAATACATGTATTTTAGCTAATATATAGACGGTAAGTACACGGTTTAGGATGCAGCCCACGGCTTCAAGCAGTCGTCTATTAGCACATACAGCATGACAAATAATTAACTGCACTTAAAGCGTTTGTAAAAAAATAAATAAAAACCCCCAAAACTGTATACGGTACCATAACAAAGACGAACTGTATGTCGATACGTGTGATTCTAGAGGGACACCGGGCGGCGTGGCGCGGTGACGTAATGCCGCGGGCTGTTAATCTAATTATGTTCTAAAACATGTAAAACGGGAACATGACAGGAGTACTCTAAAAGCGACTCATTTAAACACCTTAATCACACTATTATCTTACTCAGTAAGGTCAATAATTAGATTACTGCTGTCCATGTAAACGTAGTCAGTGTGTAGAATCGACTCAGTCAAGCTTCGGGGTTGACTTTTAGCTTTTGGTGGTAGAATTAGTGAATCAACTCTTTTTGGGATCGACTCTGAAAGCAGGATGGAGACGTTATGACTCGACACTAGATGTACTAAAATATTTACTGTGTACACAAATAATAAATGTAGCTTTTATCAGTGTTACTGGGTCAAAAAAGAGTGAAACTTCTTACATGCTAAATGATTCAAATAGCTTTGTTCATCACTGGCAACTCAGGATACAGAGATTAATAAATATGACCCAACCTGCTACATCACACTTCCACTTTTAGCATTAGCTACAATGCTAGCCAACTTGGCTACTGTTTTTACTGTTTTTCCTCGATGTGTCCACAGTCTCTCTCTCTCTCTCTCACACACACACACACACACGTATTCTCAATGTGTCCCCGTAACAGCAGCACATACTCCACTGTGTGTAGAGTTCAGTCAGTGTGTTTCTGTGTATGTATGTATGCAGAGTGCTGTATGTATGTGTGTGTGAGAGAGAGAGAGAGAGAGAAAGAGTGTGTGTGAGAGAGAGAAAGAGAGTGTTTGTGTGCATGTTAGTGATTAAAGCTGTGTGTGTATGTATATGCGTGTGTGAGAGAGAGAGAGAGAGAGAGTGTGAGAGAGAGAGAGAGAAAGAGAGTGTGTGTGTGTGTGTGTTAGTGATTAAAGCTGTATGTGTGAGTGTGTACATGCGTTAGTGAGTGTGATTAAAGCTGAATGTGTTTACCTGCAGTCTGATTAAAGCGTTGCATTAGTGCATCCACACTGACGTTGAAGGTCGCCTCATTACCCCGCAGCACCTGTGTGTATTTGTTCCAGTAATCTGGATCATCAGTGTCGATCTTCTTTATCCACTCTGTCTTTGGGATCTTCTTCCTGATCTTGCTGTCATAGTACTCATGTTGCACTCCATCCAGCTGACTGAGAGCAGTGAATTCTGGGAAATTTATTCCTGGTATGACTGCAGTGTAGATGTACTGTAGCGAGTGTGTGACTGAAAATGAGTAAAAATGCACATTTACATTGTTTTAGTAACTCATCACATAAAAAAGCAATAAAAATACATAATGTTAATAAAAGTAGTAAAGAATTCTGTTTCTGATCATTCAGGATAATTTAGTGACTCTCACTCCTGCCACAAAACACACGTTTAACAGGGGAAATGTGCAGAAGCAGCATTTTGTCTGTAATCAGTATTATTTAATAATTATTTTACTGTGTATTTACTATTTAGTTTTATTCTGAGTCTACTGGAACTGTTCTATGCATCTTGCTTTAATTTCTTTAAACTGAGCACATTTGAGCTACACTGAACTGAAGAGGATTTCTTTGGACTTTCAGCACCAGGGTCTATAGGAAACACACACTGATGAGAAGTGACACAGTAGATACACAGTAGATAGACAGCCTGTCAGGTGATTACAGAGTAACACACCCCTTACAGGTCATGACCTGGAGCTGAAATTTCCAGCCCACTTTGGTGATGTAAAGATAAATTGAGTAAAAATTACACCTCTTTACTTTGGAGGAGAAACTAAAAGTTGACAGATTGAGCACACATTGTCCAGTCCTAGAACAAATTACACAAAAGGAAAGAGAACAGTTACAGCATTTCTGCTCGTGTGCTATTCAAAGGAAACTCAACATGAGGCCAGTGGAGTATTACAGACGGAGGTGACACTGAATGATTTTATCAGATCAACTTTTCAGGATTAACTGAGTCTCTGATTTAGTTTTTAAAGTTAAATTCATGTTATTTAGATCTACAGTCCTGTATTTAATCACTTGTTCTAGTAAATAATTCCTGCTAAATGTTTTAAGAAACCTACATGAACAAGTTTTTAATAACATTCTTTAATAATCAGAGATTTACACTGAGTTTAACACAGAGTTTCTGCAGTTTAACACAAATTCTCTTCCTACAAATTCATAAAATCACCCTAAATTTATAAACTACACGTAAGGAGTCAAGTCCAAAATTATGACTCATTAATACAGAATATCAGTGATATATAGCTGTGTAAAACAATGGCAATGTTACGCCACGGCCAGCAGATGGCACAGTGGCTCGGCTCCGGACGAGTCATGTGACTTTGTTTTTGTTCGCTCGCTTCCTACTTGAGCATTTAGTTTAAGTGTCTTTAATTTGCCCCAGGTGTCCATGTTTTGGGGTGATTAGGTTTTCTATTTAGACGCCTTGGTTACTGAGCATTTCGCTCAGTATTATAGTTTGTATAGTTAGTATTGTTTGCATCGTTTGTTTCCATGCCTCGAATGTTCTTGTTTCCCGGTGAAGACCGCGTTTACTTTGGTTTTGTGTTTTATGTTTAATAAAGACTATTGATCTGCACCTGCATCCGCTCCAGTCCCCGTTACGTTACAGGCAATAAAATTAATAAACACATTTACATACAAATTCCAAAAATCCTTAAGGCCAGACATCATTACTTTACTGAACTCATATTAATAACTTTACCGAAGTCACATTATAGTATATAACATATTTACAGAGTGTAATCAATATGTGTAACTAATATTTGAATATGTTAAAGTATAATCTAATATGTAAAACCAACATTGAGAATTGTTACTTAGAGGCATAATCTAAAACCATAAAACACTTTTTAATCAAGTTACATTCTAAGTGTGTAAACTGAGTTAGAAGAACTGTGTGTTTTGTCTAAAGCAGCTTGACTATTGCAATAAATTAGCAATTAGGCATTCACCAGAACTGTGTTTCCACTCAATCAAAGCCCTTTAAGCTTGCAAATCAGTGTCAAAATAACAGAAGACTTCCAGGAGGAAGAGTACCACGCTGGGACTAGAGCCAGAAAATCATTAAGGTACAAGGGTGAATTATGGGACAAAGTAAAAACCCTGTCTGGATAAAACATTTAAGAAAATACAACGCATCTGCCACAAATGTAAGGTATCATATGGATATGAATAATTAGTTAAGGTGATGGAGATTGGTTTGTTTCTAGAAAGAAAAGGTGAATGCCCCGCCTAGGGATAATTTTACTGCTTTAGAAAAGTATATAGAGACATGTTTGTGTATGTATAATTCTGAAGTTTTTGTTAGGCTGGAAAGATTGTTTGCCACGACAATAGCATGAATCCACTTAGACATAATATCTAACAAACATCTATAACATCTATAATGTAGCTAAATAGTTTGTCATAATGTATGATTGTGAACTTTTTGAAAGTCCTGATTAAAGATTAACAACAAAGTGATGCAATAAATTAAAAACAGGTTAGCAAATCTCAAACCCATATATTATTCACAATAGAACATGAGGAAATGTACCATTTTCAGGAAAAAATTAGGCCATTTTGAGTAAGTGTTAGTAAAAAGAAACTGGAGGTTAATTGTGAACAGGCCAGTAACATGATTGGGTATAAAAATAGGATCTTAGAGAGGTGGAGTCTTTCAGAAGTAAAGATAAGCAGAGGTTCACCAATCTGTGAAAAACTGCATCTACAAATTGTGAAGCAATTTCAGAATAATGTTCTACAGTGCATATCAAAAGATTCCGAGAATCTGGAGAAATCTCTGCGCACAATATTGACAATCAATATTTCATGCCTATGATCTTCAGGCCCTCAGGTGGCATGGCATTAAAAACAGGCACGATTCTGTAACGGAAATCACTGCATGGGCTCAGAAACACCTCCAGAACCCGTTGTCTGTGAACACAGTTCTCCGTGCCGTCCACAAATGCTGGTTAAAGCTCTATCACGCAAAGAAGAAGCCATATGTGAATATGATACAAAAAGGCCGCTGTCTTTGCGGGCCAAAGCTCATTTAAAATGGACTGAGGCAAAATGGAAAACTGTTCTGTGGTCAAATGAATCCAAATTTGATATTTCTTTTTGGAAACCATGGACACTGCATCCTTCCCTATCATGACCCCCCCCCCCCCCCCCCCATTTTTATACCTGGAGTCCAGGTATAATGGTTTCTATTCTATATAAAATCCATCAATCCTATAATCTGTTTTTGATAGATTACATTTTTTGCTTTTGTACTTTAATTACTTTTTATAATTTTTGATTTTTTAAAAGAACTTTTATAACTTTTATAAAACTATATAACAAACAGGTATGGAACATGAATGATGAGAAATGAACAAGAGAACTAGGCTATAATAACGTGGACTATTTTACATGTACAACATATCGCATTATATTCATCATGCGCTCTCTAAACATTCGCATGTGAATGACGCAGTGCGCGTCTCGTGATCTATGACATTGTTAAATCTCTGGATCTCAGCCCCTCACTGAACAGAGCAGATGTTGAGAGAGGTGAGAGTGCAGAGGGAAAGCAAGACCTCACGCTTACAGGACAGAACTGGTGACATTCGGAAAGTCGCTAAGGTTTGTCCAAAAAGTCACTAGGCCCTTTTTTTTCCTCAAAAAAATAAAATAAAAATAAATATAAGTCTTGAAATTGGCTACACTGGTCTGCACTGACAGCTAGATAAAAGACAGACTAAAGTCTGTTCGGTTTACTCCTCTCTAAACTCTGTTTGTTCACCTCGCTCCGTGAAACTCCGGAAGTGTGTTGTTGAATCATGTCCTTTACAGTGTAGACTTCTAATGAACTGATAGTTTACATTTCTAAACTCACCTGCTGATGAAAGATGAACAGAAAATCGGAGAAGAAGAAAAACTTTCACTACAGCGCCGAAGGGCTCCATAGAGTCCAAACGTACCGCCCAAAAACACTAAACAAACTCAACTACATAATTTTGCAAATAAACGAGAAGCAGGTAGGAGGAATTTAAAAGTTTATACGGTGCCCAATTCAGACCAATAAGAATTAAGGATTAAGGGCGCGTCACGAGTTGCTGAGAGGAACTGGAGTTGTGGAGGTACTTTTCACTGTGTACCTGCGGGCCACGCCATAGGATTTATCTCAATTATACCTCTAGGGGGCAGCGTTAACCAGTGCACTACCGGTGCCTTAGAATGATTTACAGAGAGCAAATTGTTCATAGTGACCGACTGAAACATTCAGTAGTTTGTGTTCAGTTCAGTGTCGCTGCAGCAGCAGAAATTCCCCACATGCTGGATTACCAGCTTTTTATTACAGTGTACAAATGTTTACATGCACACTTTCTTATATATATTTCACATATATATATAAAATATACAAATCCATGAATATCACCGGTTTGTTAATTTATTGACAATTGCTTAATAAAATATCCAACATGTTGAGGATAAGATCTCTAACAGCACATGTAAAGAGTGTATTATTATTTACATATTATACATGTATAGAATAGTTACACAGTAATGGCTCAGTCTGACTGGGAAAAGACCAAATACAGAAATGAAATAAACCATTTCAGGTTCCCGAGAATCCACTTGGAACAGGTGGATCAGCAAATATTTCTGCTTCATGACAAGACAACTAGATGAAATGTGCTTTATGGAGCACTGTGATAAAGTTTCCACACAATATCACTATGAGTGACTGGTATAAGGAGCAGTTTCTATTGCCAGAGCCTCTACAAATCTGTTATGGACTTAGGTGCAATGACAGAACAGACACAAGAAATGTCTCTATTTGCACCTGAAGCTGTTTGCACTTTATTACACTGGGTTTGGATAATAAATGGATAGATTATAATATTAAAAAGAAACTTGAAGCTGTTGGAGTTATTTAATATACTTTATAACTGTGATAAATGTTAGAATTCCTCTAACAACTGACCATCAGAAACATGTTACTGGTTAGTAAACAGACATGACCTTGTGTACACACATGACCCTGACACTGCTGCGTTACTGACTGACAGAAGAATATACAACACATGAATACTCCACTTCATCACGTCTCCTCTTCAGTATCTTCTCAGAGAACTGTAGAGAAGAAGAGACCGTCATTAAACTGGTTATAATTATATATTATATAGCCTATTATATATTTTATTTTGTTACAGTGGTGGAGATGATAACATATCATTATAAAATATATATTCATTATTATTTTAGTAATAATAACAACAATAATGATAATAATAATAATAATAATAATAATAATAATAATAATAATAATAATAAGTCATTAGCATGCTCGAGTGGTCACCTCAGTAACTCAATAACAAGACTATAAATAAATATCTGAATAATTCAGCTATGGTCATAAGATAAACCTTTACTGAGGATGTCAGAGGAATTTATTTTTAAAAAACAATATATATTATACATACATACATGTGTGTGTGTGTGTGTGTGTGTGTGTGTGTGTGTGTGTGTGTGTGTGTGCACATACATAAATAAATGTTTTGTTGCTGTAATTTACATTTGTTTTCTTAATTTTGTTCTAATAATATGTAAATATTGCATGGAACTGCACAGTAAAATTATTGGCACCCATAATTAATGATTAAAAAGATAAATGAAACTGTATCTACTGTTTGTTTTTTGGTTTTGTAGTCACACATTTACCTCATTATCTTCCGCCTCAACACCTAAAACAACACAACAGAGAGATTATTATTATTATTATTATTATTATTATTATTATTATTATTATTATTATTATTATTATTATAGATGTAATAATTTACCTCTATCAGTTTTTCTGTGTTTCAGTATGATGAAGATCAGGACACAGAGAAGAATAACAATCACGGCACCAAACACCGCATTCAGCATGAAGAACACAGCAGAAGAGTCTGAATCTTGGAGAAAATATTAAAACACATTTTCACCATTAAATTCAGGTTTAGAAATGTAAAGAATGCTTTGGGAGAACAGAAAAAAAACCTTTTGCTCTGTCCGGGTTCTCAGAAAATTTTGTGTTTACACCTGAAAAGGAAACAATATTTTTTACAACCCGAGTCATTTCACTCTACTTTTACTGTAATTATTTTTTTTTATATAAATTTACCTTTCACTTGTAAAGAGGTTGAGTTGCTAAAGATCATTTTATCACTGAAGCTGCAGTAATACAGTCCTGTATCAGAGGCGGTTACTGCAGTGATTGTGAGAGACGTGCTCTTGCCATGAACAGACATCACTATTCTCTCACTTTCAGTAAAGAAGTAACAGTTTTCTGATAAAGATGATGTATAAACCTTTTTACAACCAAGAAGAAGTGGAACTGAATCACATGTGTGTTTAAACCAGAAGATGCTATCTGCATTATTCAGACCATGTTGGCACCAAATAGTGACGTTATCTCCAGCTTCTGCCTCCAAAGTTAAAGAGCACAGAGTCTCTGAGATAAAACCTGCAACCCATAAAACACACACCTCATTAATAACACATCACATAGAACTTTAATACAGACAAATAATAGATGAGCTTTTATAAGAGTTTTTACATTTATCAGATGTTTTAAATGAAAGTTTCATCTTTAACTAAACTAAATAAAAGTAAAATGTTGTGTCATAATAAAATTTCACACCTGGAGAGACATTTCTAAATAATCATTAAACATTTAAATTAAATTTCTTAATTGCACAATTTCTGTATGTGTAAACAAACATTTCACTGTGAGGTTTTATTGTGAGAGCTGTAATGTAGTGAATATTCACACTAAATATCTGTCTGTTTAATAAAGTAATAAATGAGATTATTATCACTTACCCATGACACAGAGAAACACAGACAGAGTTTCACACTGAACCATTGTGTATCAGATGAGAGACAGAGGGGAAATGCAGGTTTATCTGTGTGTGTATGAGGGGTGTGGCTATTTATACAGCCTACAACACTGATAAATAAAAATATGTATTGTTCTCACTAGCACCATGACTTAAACATTATTCCTTACAGAATATATCTGATTCATTAAACTAAAGTTTTATAATATATATAAAAGCACAGACTAATCAGCAGTATTGCACTCTTATAGGGTCTTAAACCAAGAGAACAGCACATTGTACTCGATCAGTTTACAGTTACATTTAATGTTGTGGAACATCCACAAATAGTTCGTTCTTGTGATCAGTCAGTAGCAGAGATTTCTGGAGCTCTGGAGAATGTGATATAGTTCTGGTCAAGAAAGTACACCTTACTTCAGTTCTAGGTTTTTCAACATAAAGCCCTCATAGTGGAGAAACTCTTTCCTCTACTTTATCGAGTTAATCACCTGATGTGTATCAGACCGTCATTAAATCTAAATGAGTTGTAGTAAAATGTAAAAAAAAATAAATATATATTTTTTAAATAAATAAAAGAGTTAAGTAAACACAAATTAAAATGAAGTGCTATACCAGTTCTGCAATAAATATTTTTGTCTTAATCTTTTATTACAGAGTGAATTGTTTAGGGATCGTGATCCTACAGTAATTATTCACTCTTCTTTTTTACAAAGTGAAAACCGAGCACAAAATTGTACGAAAACAGTCGGTGGTCAGAAGCGGATGGAACGGTGGGTGAACGTATTTTTGTTAGTGTCAGTTCTGTGGTTGGAAAATGTTCAAACCTTTAAATGGACAGTTGCTGCATGTGTTTCAGCAAAGACTCGTGGTTAGAGATATGGCTCATCTTTACACACACATACGTGCATACACACTTGCTTTCCGGCATTAAGTAGGCTAAAGTTACTAGACTTCATTACACACACACACACACACACACACACACACACACACACACACACATACCAGTTACTCTATAAATCTGTTAATTTCATAGATCCAGGGACAAAATAAAGAAATTAATCTGTTTGCTTCTGGATATCAAACTGAGACCAGATAATAAAATGAAATGTGCAGAATCCTGCAGCAATTATACAATAATACTATATTCTGTAAATGTGATGTTATAGATGTTATAATTCCAACTACAGAACATCAGAAACATTACAGGTTAATAAACAATAAATGTGTGATATGATGTGCACACATATCCCTGAACATATGAATACTCCACTTCATGTCTCCTTTTCAGTATCTTCTCAGAGAACTGTATAGAAGAGATTATTTGTCACTTCATTAATTAATACAGTTATGGAAATCATAGATCAACATTTTATATATAAATTCTATATTTATTATAAACCTCTTAAAGTTATTAGCCTGTTTGATTGCTCACCTCAATAATAAGTTTATACATAATGTCAACATTATTACAAAAAAAAAAACCCAAAACATTTTTAGCTTTTATTATTTGCCTTACTTCTCTTGGTAGATTACTTTGATATTTTATTCCTTATTAGACTTTTATTCTAAATTTGTATATTTTATATTACTTTTGTATTTCCATCACTGTTATTTATTTCATGATAATTGTTATTTCCTTCTGAATACTTGCTTATTTACTGGCAGCAAGGAAAATAGGATTGGATATAATAATAATAAAGATCTAAAGACACTGAAAAACTTTAACACATACAACAGGTTACAGGCAGTTATAACATTCATATCACAATTGGATTTTTATGATTAATAACCTCACACTCAGTAAATGTCCCTTTACTGTAATTTACATTCATCTTCTTGATGTTGTAACAATACATAAAATCATTAAAACCTCTAACTGTTAAAAATTAGATCAGGGTTAATAAATTCTGGAGGTCAGTGTCTGGTTTGAACTTTTGTAGTCTCAGATTCACCTCATCTTCTGCTTCAGCACCTAAAGCAACACAACAGAGACAACAGCAGTAGCAGCAGTAGTAAGTAGTAGTATTAGTAGTATTATTATATTTTACCGGACACGTAACGGAGGTGCAGACAGAAGCAAGTGCACTTTAGGTAGTTTAATACAAAAGCAACAAGTCCAAAGGGTAATGCAAAAATCCACAACTTTAAACAGGCAGAGGTCAGGCGATCAGACAAACAGACAAAACAAGACTAGGCAGAGAAACGAGGTCATAAACAAGCGCAAAGTCAAAACCAGGAAAACAAACACACTGTCACGGCTTGGTCTAGACCGCGAACAGGACAACTGATCACATACTTCACGCACACAGTGTTCAAAAAGTCTCTTTTATAGCGTGGAGTGAGTGAGCGTGAGATTGGAAACAGGTGTGTCTGATTATAACTCCGGAGAAGGTGAACATGTGTGTGTGTGTATATTGTCGTCTTCGGCCATGTTTGTAGTTGGTGGTGCATTCTGGGAAACGGAATCGCTGGTTTGCTGTGATATGACAGAAACCCCCCATCGTCCAAAAAGGAAAAATTAAAAATCACAGGTACATTACTGTTGTAGATAATGGGTTTTATTTATTAATATTATATTAATAAATATATTAGACTTGTTTTTTTTTTGTTTTTAATTGGTTTATTATTATTAGTTTGATTTTAAGTTCGTTTTGTGAATGATGAACATTAATCAACATTCAGACATAATTTGAGGAAAATTATTTGCATACTTCAGGCTTTTTTTTCTTGTAAAGTAAAAAGTGGAAACAAAGGTGTGTGAAAACAGCTGGTGGTCAGAAGCAGATGAAACACAGAGTGAGTGTCAAAGGTTTTTTAAAATGTGAAAAAAAAAAGTGCATGCAAACATACTGCATGCCAGTTCTGTGGTTGGAAAATAACATTGAACCATGAAATGGACAGTTACTGCATGTGTTTGTCTTGTGGTTTGAGAGATGGCTGGTCCTTACACGACTATAAGACAGCTGAATGTGGACTAAAAAACAAAGAGCTTAGTTGGCTCTAAAATGATTTAATTAAATCTTGTCCTCAAAAATGCATATATATGAATCTGTATTTCTATCTGTCAATAATAGTTTTTCAACACCAGGCAGCAGAGAGTGGTGAGTTTAGATCTTGTCTGTTTTTGGAGCTAGATAAGTAGATGAAAAAGAACAGAAGTAACGGACCAAAAATTACTCAACATGTCAACACTGCAAAATTATTCAACACGCATTGCAAATCAGAGGTAGCTCCTTATAACACTAATATTAAAACAAAACAAAAAAATCCCAGAAAATCATTATGTTTTGGTCTCCGATTATGATGTCGGTCATGATTTCCCCTCGAGCCAGCGCCGTAGTATTGCAGAGTGCTCGGAAACCCAAAACACGAGCTCGTTGTGCGAACTTGTAGCGCGAGCATGATGTGCGAGCTCTTAGCAAACGCACGCTTTTGGGTCTTCAGTGACATTGACTTTGGACATGTGCTTTTGTTGTGGTTTATGTTCTGTCTCCACCCCTGTATTGTCATTGGTTGTGTCCCGTATGTGTGACATCATTGTTTTCAGGTGTCTTGTGTTTCAAACCTGATTACAGTCATTTAAGCCCCTCGTGTCTCTTTGTATGGTGCGTAGTATTGAGTGTTATCTCCTTACCAAGCAGTTGTTCCATGTTTCTCGTTTTGATTCATGTTTATTGACCTTGTTTCTCGTTTCTCGATTCTAGCCTTGCCCAGTTTATGCCTGTTTGTAGATCACCTGACCCATTGTCTTTTCTTTCAACCACACCATTGTCTCATGATTTGGATTTGTCTGCCTGCCCTTCTCAAATAAAAGTCTTTAACTGCACTTGCATCCATCCTAAACTCCATTACGTAAAATATGTGACGGAATACTACGCCCTTAACATGGAAGCAGCAGGAAAGAGGAGGGGATGTCACGCTGAGGAAACCAAGCAAACCGTCCCAGCTGTGGATTTGATCCAGTTTCCTCAGTGGACTGTCGTAGATCTCCCAGAGCTGTAGGATGGGTTATCAGGCTACCCTGAATATTTTCTTGTTGACTGCCATATCTATTTTGCAAGCTTAGTGGACCACAAGCCTGGCAAGAAGCAATGGCTAAGGTTCATGTTGTCCTGTTTTTTTTGGCCCAGCCCGCCAGTGGGCACAGTGTGTAGTGGCCATGGGACCCAGAGGACTTGAGAATGTAACTCAGTTTGTGGGACTATTCTTGATTGTGTTCGGCAGATCAATCCAGGGCCATCCTGGAGGCCCTTTTGGGGGAGGCTTGCCTCACAGATGAATCTCACTTGCCGTTCACGATCTATTATGAGCAGGCAAACTAGGTGACGTCCTCCCCAGAGCTCCAGCAGGAGACCCATGAGGTGGTCTCACCTGCAGAGCTTCAACCTGAGACCCACAAGGTGGTCTCACCTGCCGAGCCCCAGTCGGAGGTCAACGTGGCGACCTGCTCTCCAGAGCTCCAACCTGAGACTCATGAGGTGGTCTCAGCTGCAGAGCTTCAACAAGAGACCCACGAGTTTCTCATCTCCAGAGCTCCAGCATAAGTTTCTGCTAAAGGTCAACAAGGTGACCTCCCAAACCATGTTCCTGTCTGAGGTCGAAGAAATGACCACTCCAGCCAAGTTCATGTCCGAGGTCGACAAGGCGACCTCTCAAGCCAAGTTCCCATCCGAGGTCGAAGAGGCGAGCTCTCTCAAGCCAAGTTCCCGTCCAAGGTTGAAGAGACGGCCAACCAAGCCAAGTTCATGTACAAGGTCGGAGAGGCGACCACTCAAGCCAAGTTCCGGTCTGAAGTTGAAAAAAGGGCCACTCAAGCCAAGTTCCTGTCTGAGGTCGAAGAGAAGGCCTCTGTTAGATAAAAATTATGGAAGAAATAAAACACAAGGGAAACATGTCTTCTTTTCTTTTCCCATATGTAGTTGGGGTCGGCTCTCCTAATCTTTTGCCTCCATATTGCTCTGTTCTGTGTTGTCATTGGGTCTATATTGTCTCTAGCGAGGTCTTTATTTATAACATCCATCCATGTTAGGCGAGGTCTTCCACGCCTTCTCTTTCCTGTACCAAGCTCCAGCACTTTTCTGCTCATGTGGTATTCTGGTTTTCTCGTCACATGTCCATACGATCATAGGCGCACTTCAGTCAATTTTTCAGGTAGTGCTCTGACTTTAAAACTGCCCCTGATCGGCGTCAATAGAGCCATCGTTAGACAGGATGCTACCGAGGTATTTAAAATTGGTGACTGAGTTAAGTGCGGAGTTTTGGAGCGAAATTTTGTAATGTTTGTTGCTGTTTGAAAAGTTGCAGTGCATATATTCGGTCTTCTGTATTTGGCTTATTCTAAGGCCAGCATTTTCCAGCACAGCTCTCCATTGTTCCAGGTGTTGTTGGAGCTCTCTTGGGTCCACAAAAAGTTAATCATTAACCAGCTCTAACTGAAGAAGGGGAAGAACACACACACACACACACACACACACACACACACACACACACACACACACACACACACACACACACACAGAGGGCATGTATTCGCTGAGCCAAATTACACACAGAATAATAAAGTCAAATAAAGGCTTACTTTTGAAAAACAAGGATATATGTAAATATATTTAAAACACCAGTATGAAAAAAAAATAATTCACCCATGGTTAAAAAGAAGATAAAGAACAACACGGCTAGGATCCTCTCTCAATGAAAGTCAGCTCCAAAATGCCATAGAAAAGCAGAAGTTAGATTTTAAAAAAGGAAAACATCAGAAGTCCACATGACTTGTCTCCATGTTTCAAAGCTGTGCTGTTTGTACTTGATAAGTTATTAAAGGGACCATGACATGATTTTGTTAATCTTCCCTGAGATGTAATTATAATATTAGTAAATTTTTTGCACAAAAAAAAAAACATATGAAATCCTGGATTGCCTGAAGGTAAGTAAATTATAAAATTCCGGACATTCTTTCAAGGGCTTCAGTGTAACAAAATTCTGGGGACAAAAGAAAACGCGTTTGGGACAGAGAAACAAACCCAATGTTACACTGGTGGGGCACCCTTAGTTTTACTATTATTATTATTGTTGTTGTTGTAGTACTTTTGATTTGTAATGGAAAATCCTTGCCTTACAGCAGTAAAGAAAACTCATAGATGTTTGATGGTTGTCTAAAAAGTGTATCCGTAGCTCTGATTGAATTTTACAGAAACATGAAAATGATGTTTTGTTTTCTCTGTCATAGTTTTCACCCACAACATCCTGAACCCCCAGTACAAGCACTGATACGGTTTCACTCTCTTCAACGGATCATGAAGAGACCGAGAGGGCGTGGCAGAATCAATCAGCAAGGACCAGCAGCAGAGAAACCATAGATGCTGAAAAGGCAAAATGGTTTATATATATATAATCTCATAAAGGATTTTTTAATGGTAAGATCTCTAACAGCATGACCCCAGAAATCGGTTATTTTCTTAGTACCAAAGACAAAATTAGAAATGTATGTATTTGTACCTGAATATTTTATTCTCTGTAACAAACAGTGAGTGTGACTGTGATTGGTTGATTCTGAACACTACCACATTCCCAATTATAAAAGGATGTGCACACTTATGCAAACTGGGTATTGTACACCAATGATTTAATTAATAGAATCTAATTTCACAATAAAAGGTATAATATGTTCTGACGTGGTTTATCTTGGTTGAATTTTTTTCACAAAAGCCTGACATTTTAACAGGGGCATGTAGACTTTTTATAGACGCTGTAGGAAAGATAGAGAATCCATCCATCCATCCATCTTCTTCTCCTCCAAGGAGCATGGTGCACAAGGCGGGGTACACCCTGGACAGTGTGCCAATCCATCGCAGGGCACAATCACACATCCATTCGTACACTACGGACACTTTAGACACTTTGGACTGGGGGAGGAAACCGGAGTACCCAGAGGAAACCCCTGCAGCACGGGGACATGAAAACTCCACACACACAGTGCCACAGTGGGAATCAAACCCCCGACCCTGGAGGCGTGAGGCGAATGTGCTAACCACTAAGTCACCGTGTGACCATCTTTGATATTATTTTAACATCAAAGTCATTTTGTCTTATTGTAGCAATATAATAAAAATAATAATAAATCTTCACCTCACTGACTTGTGAAAATCAGAGATGGTGTGTGTGTGCACATGCGTGTGTGTGCCTGTGTGTGTGTGTGTGTGTGTGTGTGTGCGTGTGTGTTTGTGTATGTGTGTGTGCATCAGCGTGTGTGTTAGTTGCACACTCCACATTCTACTGCGATGATCTTCACCACGCTGTTAAACAGATCTGCTCTGAGCAGCAGGAGACAAAAGCGTCACTTCATCTCTTTCTAATCTTCATCTCCATTAAAAGAGTTCGTCATCTGTTAGAATCAACACTTCCTTAAAGTCCTGCTTCAGTTCCTTTCTCTTTTCTTTTCTCTCGTTCGTCTGAAAAGTCTTTCACTGTTCACCCCAAATATCCTGCTGGATTCCCTAATAAATATAAACAACTGTAACGGTTAAAGCTGTCTAGTGTGATCTGTAACACACACACACACACACACACACACACACACACACACACACACACACACACACACACACACACACACACACACACACACACACTGATAGATATTTCTGTATTTATTGTAAGAGACGTCGAAGTGCCGCATCGTTCGATCAGGAAAATCAGGACAACGGGTTAATGTGACGTGGAGGGAAGGGGGTGGAGCTTCCACATAAGATGTAAGATGAAGGACAAAACAGTCGGTATGGCCTGACGAGGTTAGCTACGTTGATATAATTAACAACTTTGTTTTCTCTGAAGGCGTTGATGGTGAAGAACTCCGAAATTACAAAAGCACAGAAGCATATAATGACCTGCACAGCAATAAAACAGACCAGGTTTTGTACAGGAAACATGGCCACTTAATTTTTTTTTGAAAGCAGAATTAGAGCTCATTCAGAAAGTT
The DNA here is from genome assembly GCF_001660625.3 of Ictalurus punctatus. Lineage (NCBI taxonomy): Eukaryota > Metazoa > Chordata > Actinopteri > Siluriformes > Ictaluridae > Ictalurus > Ictalurus punctatus. Next base: position 1,684,938 of record NC_030437.2, read on the forward strand.
AGCAGCTTGGGTAACTAGCTTTCAGCGCTTGGTAACAGGTGGACGTTCATATAGTAGATACAGCTCCAGATTGGGGTGAAGTTCAGAGGGCTTTTCCTCCACAAAATGATAAGAGCACACATATACCTTCTTTGGGGGGTATTTTAACTTCAACGCTTCAAGCCATGCTCGTTTCCTCTCGTCAATATATGCCATAGAATGCAAGGCATACGGCACTGGACACGGGCATTCTTTTTGGGTTTGCTGGTTCTCAAAACAAGTATTTTCCAGGAATTTCCAGGAAAAAGTTTATTGCTGTTGTGGAAGCCAATGACAGCACAACTTGACCCAGAGCTCATTTTCATTGTTACCAACACTTTAATGTTTCTGTGTAATTCAGTCGCTCTCTTTAGCCAGTTTGAATAAGGGTTCCTATAGAGTCCGGAACAGAAAAACAATACAGCGGAAGTTACAATCCATCATGGCTGTGCTCTCTGGCTACTCAGGAAAAAGGTGGACAAGTCAGATACTGCTTTATCTAGTTGCTAGACGTTTGCAACATATTTCTGTGGTGTGTGTGTGTGTGTGTGTGTGTGTTCAATAATTGACAACAAGATTTTTAGAGTGTAAGAGGTTTGTTTATTGATTGATTTATTTATTTATTTAATTTTTTTACAGACTAATGAAAAAGACATTAAAAGCTTATCATTGTTTGGATACTTACAATTTCTTTCTTAGTGGGAAGATGAAAATATTTGCTCTCACCAAGTATTGTGCATGCTTAAGTTAGAGCCACTAAATGCTGTATAAAACATACTCATTATGGTTCATTGCTAAGTAGGAAGAAAAGAAATCAAGAATTCACCTATTTAAGATAGGACATGTAGCCTGTGGTGACTGCTAGCTTCATACAACAGAGCCACTTTTAGGCATGTAATATTTCATATCAGTTGAAATAAAATGTGTGCTACAGATCCTGGATGTGTACGCAAATCTGAGCTAAACAAACATGAGTTGCAGGACCTGCAACAGATGTCTCCTACTTGTCAATCTGTTTAATTGTTTTCTCTCATTAGAGAAATCGAAGAGTAGAAATATAAAAAAGGTTTTGACAGATGGATGTTTTGCTTTGGAAGAATCACTGCAAGATTAACCTGTAATCCAGCTTTTAGAGACAGTCAGAGACTAAATGAATGGAATCAGGCATTATACAATCCCTCTTCTGAAAGTTCAGAAAATGAGCCAAATAAAACACCCAAATTGACTCCTGTCTATAATTTTTGGAAATGCACAGCAGAGTAAATAGACTACATTTTCAAGCTGGAACCCAGCACAGAAAATCATACGGTCCAGCACAACGGCAAAAATCAAGTTGTTTACAACCGTTTCAACTGCCAGAGAAATAATTATTACACCACTGCTTGCAGTTCTTTTGTGGTGCCAAAAACACTCTGGGGATGTTCCACCAAGTCAGACCACTGCTTTGGTTTTGACTGAATAACCAACCTAGAGTTTATGAATTGCAGGTTTTTTTTTTCGGCTAAAAAAAGGGTGGCTGAGGGTGGCTTTGACCTAACACAATGGACAAGCAAAAATACTGCAGTTATTGCTCATCTTCATTTAGAAGCCCGGTCAGAAAATGATCATTTTTGGATCAAACTGGGCCATATACTCAGGAGTTTGCGCTAGGACTACACTGGCACTGCCAGCAAAACAATTTGTCCCACAGGTACCATGATCCTGAATGCTAGCTGTCACTATGTGCAGCATCTACAGAGTACCGGCTAGCAAACATATGTCAGTGGTAGCTCAGTGGCTACCATGCTCAGGGGATGTTCCACCAAGTGGAAGCTAGCGAGTTCAAATCCCAGCAATGCCAAGCTGCCACTGTTGGGCCCTTGAGCAAATCCCTTATCCACTGGAGAAGTTTGGGGGCAGAGCCCCAAACAACCCTGGGCCCGCCTTCTAGGGAGGCCCCTACTGATCACAAAGATTTGTTTTATACATTTATTTACTTTTTTAGTAAGAAAACATAGATCAAATGTCCATTCCTAATCATTTTATTACAAAATTGGCTAAGAAAATATCATTACATCGCAGGCTACTAAATTGCGTGTTGCAATGTGTTTACATATGCCTCATTTCCCTTTAGAACAGTAACAGGCAGAGAGGACTTTTAGCCATCTGAAACTCACCAAAAGTTACTTGTGGTCAAGCATGGGTGAGTTTCGTCTGTCAAATTTAGCACTTCTCTGCATCGAACAGGAAACTGCCGTTGACAAGCACAAGGTAGTCACCAGATTTGCCAAAGAAAAGGCAAGGATGATGAAGCTTTAAATAGCGTAAATTGCGTTTGTTTTGTAACGTTTAACCTGGTTCAGTAATGCACTGTTCTCATTTGAAAAACTTTCCCCTTTTGCACGGGTTTAATGAGTTCGTTCGGGTGCTCGTTTTTCTTAATCAGTCTGTCTGATCAGATAACATAACAGGTTGGAGATGTCAATGGATTTTTAAGTTATCTGTTTGTTTGTAGTTGGTAATACTGCACTGTTGTGCTTTGGTCTAATAAACGCATTCAATGTTTTGTTGGGTTTTTTTTAACTATTTTGACCCTAAATGGAATGTATTGGGGCCTGAATGCATGCACAACAACCGCTCACTTTTTAGCGCCTTAGTCCTGGAAGATAATGGCCGAAGACGGGGAAGAATAGAACGGCAGGGCAGCCCCCCACACACACACTCTCCAGACACACTTTCTCTTCTGTTCTATTCCATAGTCTGTTATTTTGTTCTCTGTTGTCTTGTTTAAATGCAGATGCTGACAAGTTAGTGTTAACATGTTGTGAAAGAAAGACAGTCAACTGATGGGAAAATGTTTGCTTTTTGTGGTGTGTGTGAGAGATTTTGTGTTGAAAATGACAGGTTGTGTGTTATTGTACCCATCACGGGACTGGGATGTGATGCTTCATCTTGAACCCATGTTTTATATCATATAAGCAGAACAGAACAGACTTTCAGGAAGAGGTGTGACTTACAGTGCTCCATGTAGTCTGAGATTCAGGATTTTCCTTTCATTTTAATCAGATCCCAAGTAACTAGCAACGTGCTACTTGAGTAGTTTTCTCATCGGATGCTTTATTACTCTTAATCAAGTAATTATTAACATTATTACTTTTACGGTTACTTGAGTGATTATTTTTATCAGCAGTTTTACTTGTACTTGAGTGGAATTTTTGCCTACTCTACCCACCTCTGCACGTGCGTTCACGATGAAGTGCAACTTAAAACAACGCATTAGCTGACTCAAAGTGACAAGTAGGCTACAGTATTATTAATTATTCAATATTTTTAGTATTCACTAATGTCTTTCAGTAAACTGTAGATTGTTATTAATTTTAACTAGTGTTAGCTACCTTGGTTTATGCCGTCACTTTGTTCACTCATGGTGGTTTGCTAGATATAATATTCAATTCAATTCAATTCAATTTTATTTGTATAGCGCTTTTTACAATAGACATTGTCTCAAAGCAGCTTTACAGAAATATCAACACGGTATACAGATATTAAAGGTGTGAATTTATCCCAACTGAGCAAGCCACTGAGTGGCGACGGTGGCGAGGAAAAACTCCCTAAGATGTTTTAAGAGGAAGAAACCTTGAGAGGAACCCGACTCAGAAGGGAACCCATCCTCATCTGGGTAACAACAGATAGTGTGAAAAAGTTCATTATGGATTTATATGAAGTCTGTATGGTGTTAGGAGCAGCCGTAGTCCCAGCAGTCTGGAATTAAAGAAGATTTGAGCTCCATCCAGAGGCAGAAAGGATCTGGATCTCTAGTATCTCCATAAATTTGTGTGGGGCTCGGCGAAAGGAGAGAGGGAGAAAAAAGATAATTATGACTGCGAAGTAGTAGAACAGAATCTAGTCAGGGTAGGCTTGAGTAAACAAATACGTTTTAAGCTTAGACTTAGACACTGAGACTGTGTCTGCGTCCCGAACACTAATAGGAAGACTGTTCCATAACTGTGGGGCTCTATAAGAGAAAGCTCTTCCCCCTGCTGTAGCCTTCACTATTCGAGGTACCGTCAGATAGCCTGCATCTTTTGATCTAAGTAGGCATGGCGGATCATATAAAACCAAAAGGTCGCTTAGATATTGTGGCGCGAGACCATTTAGTGCTTTATAGGTTAATAAAAGTATTTTATAACTAATGCGAGATTTTACTGGGAGCCAATGCAGTGTGGATAAGATCGGTGTGATATGGTCGTATCTTCTAGTTCTAGTTAGGACTCTAGCAGCTGCATTCTGGACTAACTGGAGCTTATTTATATTCCTACTGGAACATCCAGACAGTAAGGCATTACAGTAATCTAATCTAGAGGTGACGAATGCATGAACTAGTATTTCCGCATCATGTAGTGACAATATGTTTCTTATCTTAGAAATATTTCTGAGATGAAAGAAGGCTATCCTAGTAATATTATCTACATGAGCAACAAATGATAGGCTGGAGTCAATAATCACTCCAAGGTCTTTAACTGCTGCACATGATGAGTACAACGAGCTAGCTTAGACATCAAAATGAGCAACATACCAGAAAAACTGTGAAGAATTCCCTGCTAAGGGTCTGTTAAAATAGTTTACAGCAGAACAATGGGCTTTGCTACAGAACTGTCAAGAGCTTCGGCTATGTGTTGGAAACGTGCGTTCATGAGGCTCGACCATAATAGTATTTTATTAATCACCGAATAACTCCTTAAAAAAATCCACACTCATCATAAGGAAAAAATTGAGGGACATATTGAGTTAAATTGAAAAATGACAACTCTATTCCCTAAAAGAATTTGTGGAGACTTAAAATGAAAGTTTTGCTCAGTCACCATTCATTAACATAAGAATCAGCTGGGTTAAATTGTTTTACTGCAGCCAGCCACTAGAGGGCCTCGGTGACATTTTGGCCTCACGTTCAAGTCTTTGTTATGAGGTCCACTCATAACAGCAAAATAAAGAAACGTCCCTTTTTCAGGAAATTTTTTTGCATGAACATGCCATAGACCTGCTGCAGGCAGGCATGAAGACTGCAGATGTGTTCAGAGCAATAAACTATAATGTCTGTAATGTAAAACGCCTGAGACGATGCTACAGGGAGACAGGAAGGACAGCTGATCGTCCAAATAACAGCTTCAAAAACAAACCCAATATTATTATAGCCTGTTATGGCCTCAGTGTAAACAGACTCAATAAATGATCCTGTAACATATTAAACTGAAAGCACTCACAGTTTGAAAGCAAAAACAGAATTTATTTAATAAAAAATCATCAAACGGCAACAAAGTTTATTGGGAGGACAAGCACTTTCCACTCATCTCTGATCAGCTGCAGCAGAATATGATTGGAGAGCTGGAAAAAGAGATTATATTAGAACCATTGCTACTATTAGTATATATGAGTTTGGTATGCTTGTTTTGTTGTTATAAACTTGTAATAACTGTGGGAGGCTAAAATACACTGCAGCACTGATATTATTGTGAGGCTGTGAGCAGACAGTGTTGCTTATCAGATTTTCCTAACAAGAAACTATATTTTTTAAAGCAAGCCCAAAAAAAAAACGCAACCCGACTGACTTCAGAGAAAAAGAAGCCCAAAGTCATTTATTATATATGGAATTGGCAACTCTGATAAGTGTACCTCAAACCATCAGATTCATCCACGCAAAGGAGCAGTGGCAAAGCACAACCCACATTTAAAAAAAAATAAAAATAAAAATAAACTCCTCAAATTACTTGCAGTTTTATGTTTCAAACAGAGATGGCGATAGAGAGGCAAAAGTTCAATACTGCGGCTTTAAAATTAGGATTTAAAAAAAATATCATAAAACTGTTTTTTATTGTCCTTAAATGATCATCCTCCAAGGTATCTTAATGAAAATCTACTTGCTTACTCTGTTACATTAGACTGAAGATAGTAAGCTTGCCAGAAAGTAGGAAACTTGTGTCTCTGCATCCAGAAGCCAGCTCCAAAGAGGTGGTACAGCTTCTAAGGGATGCAACTGAAATATTGACTATCTTCTCTAAACCTAGCTCTAATCCCTTCACTTGCTGGTAGCCACCCTCTTGGGATGTAAATCCAAGACTACGTCTGTAGTCTGCAGACATACACTATATGGCCAAAAGTGTGTGAACCCCTGACCATCACACCCATATGTGTTTCTTCCTCAAACTGTTGCCACAAAGTTGGAAGCACACAATTGTATAGAATGTCTTTGTATGCTGTAACTTTACAGTGTCCCATCACTGGAACTAAGAAGCCCAAACCTGTTCCAGCATGATAATGTCCAATAAACATCAAGATGTTTTTTTTTCTTCCTCTGCACACACCCACACTAAATGCTCGTTGTTGAAGGAATGTTAATCTTTCATCCTATTAAAACACTTTATACACAAATGTATAATACACACCAAGAGACACATGGGCTTCCCTCTGTTTGTATTAGCTCTGTATAGTTCTGTGTCTGGTGCGTTAAAAGAGCTTTACACATAGGCTAAGTGTAACTATCAGTGCAATTCTGCAGTGAGATATCATTTGATTTGATAAAATTTAGAATTGCACCAAGATTGATGAATAATAGAGACATGTTGGTAAACATTTTATTGGCACATTAAGAACTTGGCCCTGTAAAATTGGCATGGGTGAAATTCTAATTATATTCTACTGTATGTGTCACGACAGGGGAGGCCAGTTGGATGCAAGTGCAGAATATATTAATAAATAATAAATAAAACACCAAACATAAGCTATGAACTAGGGTTATTAAGTAAAGACACTTGGACAAAAACACACAAAAAACCATAACATAAGACAAACGCAAGCCAAAGAGTGCAGTATAAACTGTGACTAATATAGTGTGCTCATTAACTTCAAACCTGAATCAGGTGCAGATGGTCATGTGACAGTGATGCAGTTAGGTGCAGTGGCTGCTGGGAATCCTAGTCCCGAGCTAGTTCTCACATATATATGACACTATGGACTTTCTCTGGGTCGTCAAGACATTTCAGGAGTCTGGCACTCAGTACTGAGACACAATGTATCAAACTATCAGAATACTGAAAGTATCGGTTGCGTTTCCATAGTAAAATACTAAATCTATACTAAAGGTTATAGTACATTCTCAGCTTTGTTTGCTGCCATCTAACCTTATAACTATTAAAGCATTTTAAAATACAGCAGTCATGAAAGGAAATATGATTAGGGAAAATAATTATATTGATTGTGAGGTTTAAAGTATGAGCAAGTAGGATGTAATTGATAAACAGTAAAAATTGGACATGTTACATGCAGTAGTCTGTACTGCACTCGACACTGAAATCATGAATACTCATGAATAAAGATATGACTGAGAAATACAAGACTTATAAAGTAGTAGTAGTAGTATGTAGAGTAAAAAGAAAATATTGCACACTTTAGTCATTTAATTTTTATATTTTATTAAAAATAAAATTTTATATAAAAAAAACTTTACACCACTTAAATAAAATCTAAACCAACAATTAAATAAAATTAATTAGAAGATACCTTTTTCAAGTCGTATATTTTTGAGAGGTTTTGAGAATGAGGAGATAATGCAAAAGCAAATTAGCAGAAAGTGCTATTTGACTACCCCCAGCAGTCTCACATGCTAAATTTAAAAAATCCTAGTGAAAAATCCTCATATTTTGATAGTGTCAAAAGTAAAAAGTATTTTAATAGTGTATTATACTTTGTCCAATATGCAAAAGTCAAATACTTGAGATAGATATAATGGCATAATAAAGAAATAGTTTTTCCTCTGTTTACAGCCCTTTGTAAGTGATATTAGCGTGCATCAAGGCACAATCTACAAATACGAGAATGTGATTACTGAACTGGAAAATTCAAGTAAGAAACTGGAAAATAATCTAATTTCAGCTTCCAGATCCAACGAAGGTTGTGTGTTTCTAGTGTGTAACATTTTCTGGATGTCACTAATGAACAGCAATACCATGTATTGCACCATGTGAACAAAACTTTTGCCCCCTGTGACTCAATGAGCTTTTTAGAGGAAGTTTAAAGTCTAAATTCAGTCGCTAGACTGAGAAAGGATTTACTACTTTAAAAGTTATTTCAGAGTTTTATTTGAACACGTAACAGGTAAGTAAAAGTAATACTCAGGGTAAAATCTGAGCCCAGAGTTCTCTGTGTGATTGACTGGCTGCAGTTACTGTCAAATGGCGTCTTCCTGTCAAAGTAGCTGTTTCTTGGCAATGTATATTAATAAAATGTACCAGATTTTCTAGTAAACGCCAGAGGTCCGACTCACAAAACTAGGCAACACATAACATTAAACTCCAATTTTTGTCCTCTTTATCATTAATAAAGTGGTTTTCTATATCCCAAAGACAAAAAAGAACGCTTCTTACTGAAGGTGAATTTTATTACATTGAATACCAAATTGACAGGCATTAAAATAAAGTCACTGCAAACATTAGCTTAATATAATTTTGATCGATCAATTCTACCACAGATCTACACAGTTACCACATTGTCATTATTCATAAATTCATAATTAAAAAATCATAAATTTATTTTCTGTTATGATGAAAGCATAAAACAAATCCATTTCCTCCATCACCTGAACATTGTTCACCATTAATAAACAATAGATTACATGCTTAATTATGTATACATGTTACCTCGGTATTGCTAAATCATTGTTTGATGCCAGAATATATAACGTGGGGATCCTCCATTTGACTGCGTCTCCCTGGCCTCTTGGTTTTCTTATTAGAGAAGTGTAGAGCAGCATAATTCACTGAATCAGACTCTTGTTCCTGCAATGAAACAGAAGATATGTCAGATTTCTTTGCTGTTTCACTGCTGCAAATAAGGAAACTTCTTTCAACATAAGCTACAAGGAGAATTCAAAGCGTTCCTTTATATACAGTTCCCTCCAATATTATCACCCTCACTACAGATGAGCAAAAAAGGCAGTTGCTTTAATCAGTCCAACACCTAATGCAAAGCCACACCATAATACAGCTGAAAGCCTTTCATTTTTATTTGTTTGGTTTGAAATTTGTATCCTCAGATTTACCTCATCGTCTTGTCTATCAGTTTTATCACCTAGAGAGAAAACATATGAGAAATGTAAAACCTTCACAAAGTTTTACTAATTTACCATTATATATTAGATTTTTTATGTTACAGTTAGAAAACAGGAATGTTACTAAACTGAAGATCTGACAGTTTAACTTTACCTCTGTGCATTTTTCTGTGCTTCAGTATATTGAAAATCAGGACACCGAGAAGAATCATGATCAACGGAGCAAGTATCATGGACAGAATGAAGAACACACCAGAACAGACTGAAACTTGGAAAGGGGTCAAATTACCTTAAACAAAATAATATTTAAAAATTTATAAATGGAGCTGAACATCTACAATCATGTAAACATTATTTTTATAGAAAGACAAATCATTTGCTCTTTCTGTGTCCATAGAAAGTGTTTTATGTTTATTTTACAATCTCAGTCAAATTATTGCAATTATTCACTTTATATAAATTTACCTTTCACTTTTAAAGAGGTCGAGTTGCTAAAGATCATTTTATCACTGAAGCTGCAGTAATACAGTCCTGTATCAGAGACGGTTACTGCAGTGATTGTGAGAGACGTGTTCTTGCCATGAACAGACATCACTATTCTCTCACTTTCATTAAAGAAGTAACACGTTGGTGATGGAGCTGATGTTCTAAACCTTTTACACCCAAGAAGAAGTGGAACTGAACCACTTGTGTGTTTAAACCAGAAGATTTTATCTGGATTAGTCAGACCATATTGGCACCAAATAGTGACGTTATCTCCAGCTTCTGCCTCCAAAGTTAAAGAGCACAGAGTCTCTGAGATAAAACCTGCAACCCATAAAACAAATGTTTCATTTAGAACATATTTTTCTAAAGAATATTTCTAAATAAATGTTTTGTGATCTACATTTCATTTAAACAAGACTGTAATGAACACTAGACACTGTGCAGTTTAAATAATAACACTGTTCACTGCATGAAATATTACGGGGGACAAAAATCTGCATTTTCTACAATATCAATACACAATTTTTATTTTGATTATAATTGTTTTATTTTAACTCACAAAGGACATTAACAGATAGTAATGCCATTAGTAACTCATGCTGTGAAGTTTTATTGTGCCATCATCAGTGGTGTATATTCAGACAAAATGCAGATCTTAGAGGTCTCTACAATACTTATTTTTTTGAATAATCCAATTAAATAGGATAAACACTTACCAACGGTGCAGAGAAACAAAGGCAAAGTCGTAAAGTGAACCATTTCAGTTGTGCATGAGGCGAGAGAGAGAGGAAACTGTCTGCCAGGCAAATGATGATTTATATGTGTGTAGGGGGTGTGGTCAGTATATTAACATTTTGTTAACCTATAAATTTGTCACAATCCCAATATTGTTTCATTACCTGTAGCACTTACACTTTAATGTTATTAATCGGAGAGAGCGACTGATTCGTTTAGTTCACTATGTAACAAGTCTACATTTTTCTGAAGAAAGATGCAGTAAAGTTTTGTATTCATGAACAGCAGATAGAAAGGGGACTATAAGGGGGAAAGTGATATTTTAGGGATTACAGCTGAAGATTAATCTTTCTGGTGATTCATGTATTTTGTCCCAGTTAATAAATATCATTTTACAAGGCTGGTTGTATGACTGCTATAGTATACAGTCATGTAAAAAAATAAGTACACCCCATGGAAATTGTTGTTTTTTTAGACACATTTGGGCAAGCAAACATTTGATCCTCTTTGTAACAGTGCCTATTAATAAAGGTGATACATTATCAAATGACACATAAAATTGGCATTTTGTAGTAATTTTCACAATTTAAATGAACAAAAAACAGATCAGTCACATGGAAAAAGTAAGTACACCCCTACATTTATCACACCTTGGGTGGAGATTGGGTGCCAGTGATTAGAACCTGCTGAGGGAGTGCAGATGGAACCTGTCTTATTTATACTCCTCTCATATCTAGTGTCTGGTGTTCCCTTTGTTATTGGGGTGTGTGGTGTCATCATGCCAAGATCTAAAGAGTTCTGTAAGACCTTCAGAAAAAAAAGGTTGTGGATGCCTAGGAGTCTGGCAAGGGATTTAAATTATTTGAAATACATCATTTCACTGTAAGGAAAATCATATACAAATGGTGCAGATTTCAAATGACTGGCAATTTTTCCAGGACTGTCCCAGCAAATTCAGTCCAAGATCAGCCCATCTGATGCCAAAAGAAGTCTCCAAGAAGCTAGTAAGTCTCGCAACTGTTGGTGTCAAAGTGCATGCGTCTGCAATCTGAAAGAGATTTGGTCTGCATGGGAGACGTGTTAGGAAAAAGCCTTTGCAAGACTACAGTCTGCCAGTGAGCATATAGGCAGAGACCAGGACTTTTAGAATAATGTGCTCTGGACAGACGAATCAGAGATAGAGTTGTTTGGCCACATTAACAGCAGACATGTTTGGAGGAGACAAAAGACAGCTTTTCCGGAGAAGCACCTCATACCAACTGTGAAGCACGGTGGAGGAAATGTTATGGTTTGGAGTTGCATCAGTGACTCAGAGACTGGACAGCTTGCATTCATTGATTCAACTATCAATTCTGCATCATATCAAAGAGTTTATTCCTTGTGGATAATGTGAGGCCGTCTGTCCAAAAGTTGAAGTTGAACCAAAAGTGGACCTTTCAACAGGATAATGATCCTAATCACACAAGAAAATCCAGCAAAAAATGGCTCAAAAAATGGAGGGTTGTAGAATGACCGAGTCCAAACTTGGATTTGAATCCCATTGAAATGGTGTGTGGGGATTTGAAACTGGCAGAAAATACAAGAAAACCCTTTTTTTCAGTCAGGAAAAACATCTTACAACTGAAAGAATATTGCATCGAAGAGTGGTCAAAAATTCCAGCAAGCCAATGTCAGAGACTGGTGGACAATTATGCAGAACACCTACAAGAAGTTATTTCTGCTAAATGGGGCTATTGCTATTTCTGTTGAATAAATGATTGAAAAAGAGGATCAAATGTTTGCTTATAAAATATGTCTAAAAAGCCAACAATTTCCATGGGGTGTACTTATTTTTTCACATGACTGTATTTTCAGAATGTAAAATACATGTTTGTTCTAAAGTAAAATATACACCGCCAATTTTCTAAACATTACAATTTTTGTTATATGTCAAGAAGTCAGTCGAAGTTAATCCTCTACAATTAGAAGATCCAAACACAACTGTGAAGCAAACTGAATACCAATTCTGACTTTTTATTTTATTGAAAACTGAGCAAGCAGATCTGGATCGCTCTAATGAAGCACTTGTTATACATAAATATACAGTATATTTCTGTTACAGTTGATACTGACGCTGTGTAATATCAACTGTAAGACAAACAACCCCGTTTAAGCATTTTGACTGGCAGCATAAGGCCTAATGCTTATGTATAATTAAACAAATGCTCAGCACATGTCAGAAATCAGCAGCCCCAGATGAGTACTTTTAGTTTTTGTATTCATAATTTCCCAACAACTAGTTGAACTAGAAAAAATACTCCATGCTGAGTTTCATTTATTACATAGCCTAAGTTTAAACTTAATGAACTTCATGGTGTTGCAGTGCACGTTGATGCTGTAACTGTAAAGCGTGTTTCCAAACTCCGAGTTGATATTGCTGATGGTAGAACTAAGCAAAACCATGTAAAATAAAGTGCAAAGCTGTCATTTTCTGTTACTAGCACAACACATAGGCACTTCATAGTTAAACGTGTTGAGAGAAAATAAATACATTAGCCAGACTCTAATATCTTTATATCTAATATAGTAATGTCTTGTACTTGCAGTGAGAGATCACCACATCCCACAGCTGAAATGTTGGCTTTATTGATATTTTTGTCACTGATGTACTACACAATCATATTCCTTTTTTTTTTACTTTTTTTTTAAATATCTTTTCTGTATTAATGGTTTTAACTAGCTAACTAGCTCACTATCTTTATTACAGTACAATAGTTACCACATTTTACCCAAATCACTTATAATTTTGGACAATTTTTTTTTAACTGAGCAGCACACTGAAGTTTTTACTTTTCACTAATGAATTCATGATTTGTCCACCCCTCACGTTACTTAAGACTTAACATTGCATCTAGAATGAAGCTGGTGAAAACTATTTTTATGCAGAAATGGCACGTCTTATTTGTTTTATAATCAATGATGTAGATGGAAACATTTCATACTGCCATAGTGATACTTTAGCAAGGGGGTGAGAAAAAAACAAATGTCAAGTCTAGAGAATACAGCTATGACTGCTCGGGGGTCTGTTGTTTAGGGTGGTTAGATTTACTTTTAATCTTTGCTAAGTAGAAGCTCTGTATGCCACTATATTTATTATTAGGATCTTAGCCTTTAAACTTGAATTATACAAATAATGTCCATTTAGTATTTTTAGCTCTGCTTGTTCGGCCCTCAGTGAACCACTGGCTATGAGCTAAGACTAGCGATGGAAAATAAAGTTTGTTTGTGTGGTTTCAGTGCAGCAAGAGGGGACGGGAGGTTGTTTTAGTGGTGAATTGAAAATAACTGAGCATCAGCTTTGCGGTTGGAAAATATTCAAACCACTGTGTATGTCTTTCTCTGAAATGGACAGATGCTGCATTTGTTTGAGAAAAAGCTTGTGGTTAGTTGTGTAGCTGTCTGTACATGTGTAGAGCTGTTTTCTAGTCCACTGTTCTCTGAAAAAACTAAATACTTATTTGGTCGGTCCTTTGGTACCATACATCATCAACAGGGTTTTTATGGATGTGGAAATCCTGTAAGGTAATTGATAGATAAGTATGTACAGAGAAAACAGTGACTAGATTAAATGTGAAGACTGACTCAATTGACTCATGGGGGGAAAAGAGCCCAATACCTGATTACTCCTCTAAGCTTAGCAGGGGGGTTACAGTTTAAAGTAAAGCTTTCTGGGACGTCTGGCTTTTCAGTGTAGGAGCCTGAAATGTAGAAATTTAAACTGGATACCGTGATCCTAATCCAGCAAACACAAGCAATCATACGGTCAGTAACACAAACTTATACAAACTTACAAACTTGATTCACATTCATATGGAGTTACAGGTATATTTGCTATTCTGATTGCTCCTACTTACTCAAAATGAAGTAATAGGAAATGTGACTCACCTAAAGTAAAGCTAAGCATGGTTAGTGGTGCCAGAGGGGCTGGTGTGAGTAACTGCTGATTTCCTGGGCTTTTCACACACAGCACTCTAGATTTACACAGAATGGTGTGAAAAACAAAAACCGTCCAATGAGTAGTAGTTTTGCTGGTGGAAATGCCTTATTGATGAGAAGGGTTCCAGCTGAGAGGAAGGCCATGGTTGCTCAACTCTTTACAACTGTGGTGAGCAGAAAACAGAAGAGAAGCAGAGAAGAGAAGGCCACACCGGATTCCACGTCTGTCAGCCAAGAACAGGAATCTGAGGCTACACTGGGCACAGACTCACCAACACTGGACAATTAAAGATCAGAAAAACATCAATCGGTGGAATAGAAGAAGCCTTTATTTGTCACTTATACATTATAGTACAGTAAAATTCCTTTCTTTGCATATCCCAGCATCTTAGGAATCAGGGGTCAGAGTGCAGGGTCAGTCATGATGCAGTGTCCCTGGAGCACAGAGGGTTCAGAGCCTTGCTCAAGGGCCCAATAGTAGCAGCTTGTTGATGATTGCGCATGTTATTAAGTCCATGTGTCTAATCTACTTGAATTTTCCTGGTGTAAACTGTAAACTGTAAACGTGTGAACTGCAGATAAATTATCATATGAAGGGTTAATGTTCATTTGGACAGAAATAATCATTAGCCAAGGTAAAAGCTGTCGATCTTCAGCAAGTGTTTTACTGCTATTCATTTAAATCTACTACAAACTACTACTACAATAATAATAATAATAATTATTATTATTATAATAATTATAATAATTATAATAACAATAATAATGTGATAGATATTAGCCTCAAGCTAAATTTAGCAATCATCACTTACATCCGGATAATTTAAGTCACAGACAATCAGTCACAAATTCACAAACTAATCTGACTGAATTATACACATTATAAATATTAGGAACATTGGGGATAAAAAAAGAAACTGAAAGTGTAATAATTATTAATAAACACTAATAAACTGTAATCTCACCATCAGCTTCATCATTTATTAACCTCAACTCCCACATAAATTCACTGTAAAAATGGAAACACATATAATGTAGTAGTAGATTTTCACCTGTAAACTGTGTTTTTTGAGAGTCACTGATTCCTTCATCTAAACGACTGAGTTGATGCTTTTGCCGGCATTATAGACCGGCATTTAACTTTCAACTGTCCTTCTCTGCTCTCTCAGAGACTGATGTCTCTAAAGTCCTCCTCTCTAGCCATCCCACAACCTGTCCTCTTGACCCTATCCCTTCTCACCTTCTTCAGTCCATCTCTCCCACACTATTACCTGCACTCACACACATCTTTAACACATCCCTCTCTACTGGCACATACCCTGCCTCATTTAAGCAAACCTGGGTTACCCCACTGCTTAAAAAACCGTCACTTAACCCTACTGTGGTTGACAACCACAGACCTGTTTCCCTCCTCCCTTTCCTTTCCAAAACTCTTGAAAGAGCCGTTTTTAATCAACTCTCCAATTTTCTCACACAGAACAACCTCCTGGACACCAAGCAGTCTGGCTTCAAGAGCAACCACTCCATGGAGACTGCTCTGCTTTCCGTCACTGAAGCCTTATGACTAGCAAGAGCAACCTCTAGATCATCTGTCCTCATCCTACTCGACCTCTCTGCTGCTTTCAACACTGTGAACCATCAGATCCTCCTGTCAACTCTCTCCAGCCTGGGCATCACTGGAACGGTTCTGTGCTGGGTGGAATTCTATCTCTCAGACAGATCCTTTTGGTATTGTGGAGGAGAGGAGCTTCTGAAACTCAGCAACTCACAACTGGCATTCTGCAGGGGTCAGTTCTGGGTCCACTGCTCTTTTCTATCTACATTACATCTCTGGGGCAGGCGATTGAGTCTCATGAATTCTCATACCACTGCTATGCTGACAACACACACCTTCCAGCCTGACAATCCATCCGTCTCTGCACGTATCTCTGCTGGCCTGTCAGACATCTCAGACTGGATGAGGGAACACCACCTTAAGCTCAACCTGGCAAAATCTGAGCTTCTCGTCATCCCAGCCTGTCCCTCAATCAACCACAACCTCACTGTACAGCTCGGCTCAACCACATTCAAGCCAACCAGGACGGCCAGGAACCTTGGGGTGATTCTTGATGACAGCTTGACCTTTACAGACCACATCTCAACAACTGCACGGTCCTGTAGGTTCATCCTGTACAACATCAAGAAAATCCGACCCTACCTCACCAACCAGGCTACACAGATAATAGTCCAGGCTCTTGTTATCTCAAAACTGGACTACTGCAACTCACCACTCTTGGGCCTCCCAGCAGCTCCATCAAACCCCTTCAAATGATTCAGAATGCAGCATCACGCCTCGTCTTCAACCAGCCCAAGAAAACCCATGTCACACCCCTCTTTATCTCCCTCCACTGGCTTCCTGTAGCCGCCCGCATCAAATTCAAGGCCTTGATGCTCACCTACAAGACCTTGTCTGGAACAGCACCCTCCTACCTCAACTCTCTCCAGAAGGCTTACGTTCCATCACGCAATCTGCAATCAATCAACGACCGACACCTTATAGTACCTACTCAGCATTGCTTAAGGTCCCTTTCCAGAACCTTCACACTAACTGTTCCTCAGTGGTGGAATGAACTTCCAACTTCAATCCGGACCACAGAATCTCTCACTATCTTCAAAACACAGCTAAAGACCCACCTCTTTTGTGAACACCTAACCAACTCATAAAATGCCAACCCCACATTATGTTGTTTTTTTTTTACAATAAACAAATAAATAAATTTACTTAAAAACTTACTCTGGCTCTTACACCTCTACTCTGCGCATTTTGCTTTTCTAGATCTCAATTAAAGATCTTGTACGGTAGCACTACGTGTACTGTTCTCTGTTTGATATATCCCTTTGCTTGTATTTCCTCATTTGTAAAAAAAAAAAAAAAAAAAAAAAGTGTCTGCTAAATGAATAAATGTAAACGTAATGAGAAGTTAATCTAGAAAGTTGACCTCTTAAACATGGCGGCACAGTGGGCGTGTCATGTGGGCTATGTGCAACATTAGCTGGTGTATTCAGCACGCCTGGATGCCCCGCCCACTCAGCTACGGAGAGTTAAAGCCACCAAACATTTGTAAACAAGCGATGTTTATTAAACGTGTTGATAAAACTACTGTTTCTAACACTATTATATACACTACAGTGTTAATATATTCTTAAATATTGTGTTTTTCAATAGATAAATAAGGGCATATAGCTAATAGAAGAAGAATAAAATAATAGAAGTATGATGAAATAAGATAAATGAAATAAATAATTCAAGTATAAATATTGTATAAATATAAATGTAGCGTGTTTGTAGATTTCTTGTTTCTGCCACATTATAGCCTAAAAATAAATAGCTACAGTAATTACACCTAGCATTCCTGCACAGATGCATTCAGTGAGCACTTCTCTAGCATGCAGTTTGCTATAGGCCTAAATAAATCACTCACTCATTTGCGCCCCCTATGTATGGACAGCGCCCCTAGCATTAGCCTATTCCGCCTATACCACGGCCTCCTGTATCTCCTCACATGATACTTGTAGAATAGTTTACATCCAGTATTTATACAAAAATAACTTATTTATTCACAATTAATTCAGCCCTAATCCACTTTTCCCTTCACTGACAACTTTAAGTGTTCTATGAACTAATAACTGTAGTTTATTTAATGTGTGATGGAGGAGGTTTTAGGACTCTTTAGTTGAAGTTTCTGTTCCTAAACAGTGCCAGGGCTCAGCTGATTTCTTCCTTTTTTTTTTATTATTCTTATAACAATTATTTCGTGCTCTCATCAAATTTGTTCACGTGGTTCTGAGGAGGCTGGAAAAAGTCCAGTGCAAATAAGACGTGTGGAAAAACAACCAGATGCAGGAAGTAGTTAACTGATGACGTGTAATTAATTGACACTAACACTAGGTGGCGCTTTAACAGTGGGTTTGACTCACACTGAATTATGAGCATGTTTACTGTATGAACATGTCCTGCTGAATTCTGATCTCTGACACTGAAATAAGGGTTAAGGGTTTGTGTGTCTGTGCTCAGGGGCCCATTGTCTCCTAATCCGTCCCTGTTTATTAGTGAAACTGCTGAAACTGAACATATCAGAGTGAACTGTTTAGAACTCAGATGTTCTACATGTATTTTAAACTCACAGCTTTACACGTGCAGATTAGTGTTTACTGAAACTTTGGGAATCGTGGAACAGCATCAACATCTAATAAACCCGAGGTTTACAGAGTCAGGCTTGAGAAACGTCTTTAAAACGTCTTCAGAAGTGAAATCACGTGATCAGAAGGTTGTTTAATGATTAATCACAGCGTGTCTCGGACCGACTGTTAATCACGTGACTTTCTGTCCCTGAACCGCTCTGACACTGAAATGAAAGTTCAAAACAAAACACCACATGGAGATAAAAATGATGGTGTAGAATATTGAAAGGAAAGCCACTGGTTTGTGGACAGAAAGAAGGGGACTGAAAAACCATCATCTGTTCCAGATGATGGTTTTTACTACAGAGTGTAGATGCAGATGTTCATCAGCTATATCAGGTCACATCCTGAACACACACTGAACTTCTAGATCCAGAGCAGAGTTTAGTGAACAAGGACATGTGCAGGAATTCCATCAGAATCTTTCCTAAACCTTTTTAATATGAAGGACTGTGTGACTGGACTGGGTTTGTGGAGTTATTCACTAATACATATACACTAGACTCTTTTTCTCTTCTTTATTACGGTTAAGACGTCAATTCTAACCCGAATTCATAAGAGTTTATTACAGTTCATCTTTGGAGTGATGCAGTGTGGGAAATATTACCACCGTAAACTAAAGCTTTTATCTGAAAACTATCACATAATAATAATAATAATAATAATAATAATAATAATAATAATAATAATAATAATAATGTGTTTTATTGTAAAACTATTGAATAAAACAATATTTGAGTTTTTTTACATGACAGTAAATGTAGAACTGATCCTGAGGCCACGCCCTTTAAAAGAACACGGCTCTAAAATAACCCTCTGCACACAGAGTGAAGAAAATAGACTTTATTGTTGGTTCAGATTGTTACAGACAGAACAGAGGGATTGTGGGAGAGATTTGGGTCGTACAAATGTGAAAACGTGTTGAATGGATTGTTCTTTTGCTTTAAACTGAGTTCAGTAATAAATAATGGAGTCAGTGCCGTGACATTTAGTAGATTTGTGTTTTCCACGTGTGGAGAAAAGAAAAGCTTTGAGTGCTGATCATCAGCATGAACTCCTGCTTCTGCTGTGTTCACTCCTGTTCTTTTACACTTTAGTCCAATCTGTTCAACACGGAGCGTCTGAAGATCCCGCTTCCTGTTCTTTTACACTTTAGTCCAATCTGTTCAACACGGATCATCTGAAGATCCCGCTTCCTGTTCTTTTACACTTTAGTCCAATCTGTTCAACACAGATCATCTGAAGATCATCCAACATGAACTGTGTGTGAAAATTGACTACAATAAATCACACTGCTACTGTTTTCGCTCAAAATGGTTTAAAATGCAATTAAAGTCTAATGCCTGAGTAAACCAGAATCACAGTGTGTGTGTGTGTGTGAGAGAGAGAGAGAGGGGGTGTACGAGGCTGTTGCATAGAACAGATTTAAATGTGCGTGTGTGTGTTTCAAAGCTGTGAGCGATGGAGAACCCAGAGGAAGAATGGAAAGTGACTATCACACCATCACTGACCATCTTTACTACAAACTCCACAGCAAGACACACAAACACACATTAAACCTCATCACACACAAAAGCTACCAGAATTTACATAGAGCAATACATAATAATAATAATAATAATAATAATAAACAACCCCCAACAACAATCCCTAATAATCCCATTTTACAGCAATAACAGATTCACAATAAAAAGATCCTCCATCCAAATACAGGAAAAATTATACACCAAGATACACACTGGAATAATGTGTGTGTGTGTGTGTGTGTGTGTGTGTGTGTGTGTGTGTGTGTGTGTGTGTGTGTGTGTGTGTGTGTGTGTGTGTGTGTGTGTGTGTGTGGTCTTCATCTCCCTCTCCTCCTCTCTCCTAGAGAAACAGAAAGAAACAGGATCAGCTCTGAGATGAGATTTAATGTTAGCGCAGGCTTTTCTGCTGGATTTTCACTCCACACACAGATCTTTATTCCATATTACACCGTAAACAACATCACGTCTTACTCTCTCAGTGCAGCGGGAACACACACAGATCTTTATTCCATATTACACCGTAAACAACGTCACGTCTCACTCTCTCAGTGCAGCGGGAACACACACAGATCTTTATTCCATATTACACCGTAAACAACATCACGTCTTACTCTCTCAGTGCAGCGGGAACACACACAGATCTTTATTCCATATCACACCGTAAACAACATCACGTCTTACTCTCTCAGTGCAGCGGGAACACACACAGATCTTTATTCCATATCACACTGTAAACAACATCACGTCTTACTCTCTCAGTGCAGCGGAACACACACAGATCTTTATTCCATATCACACCGTAAACAACATCACGTCTTACTCTCTCAGTGCAGCGGGAACACACACAGTCCACTTTAAGAGTTGTTGGAGGAAGAATCGCTTTCAAGGGCTGAAAAAAAAAACATGTAAATCATTCAAAGTTAAAACTTGACTAACAATATTATTAAATCCATGTACTTATGTTACTTAAGAAGTAAAGGCTTTCTTACAGCTCGTGGAGGTTAGTGAATCTGTTTCAGACCCTGTAAAACATTCAAATCCATCAGAAAGTGAAGTAAACACTGCGAGTCAATAATGTACTGGATTTAAACATCATTTCTGGATCATAAAGGTTCACTTACCGGGTTTGGGTGGAACAGGTTTGAAGCCTGAAACACAGATGATGGACAGACAGTTATTATACATTTTTGGACTGGGTTTGGTTTCACGAGACAATTAGTCAATATCAGCTTATTGTCTCGTCTAATTTATCAGTTAAAGCTTAAAAATATGTCAAATATTCATCAAATCCCCTTTCAAGAATTAGAAAGTGTAAATCTGTTCTCTGAGAACTTCACATCTGCCTCCTTCCTCCTCTCACCAGAGTTCTTCTTCTTCCAGACCACAATTCCAGCAACAACGGCAACGAGAACCAGGAGAACCGCGACTACACCAACGATGATACCGATCGGAGCTCCACCTGATCCTCCACCTGATCCTCCACCTGATAAATCACACAGAGTCTTTATTATCTGCTGCAGAAATAAATCATCTTTCAGTGTAAATCTGTAGTTTATTAGGACCTTTTGGTACTTCTAGCACCATCTCCTTCTCCAAGCTGCTGTGCTGAATCACGCAGGTGTAGGTGTGTTTCTGCAGATCCTCAGCTGAGACTGTCAGAATGCTTCTCTTCTGGAAGCTTCCATCCTGGTTGGGTACCGTCTCTCTGAGCTCCACGTCCTCATGCACGTCCTCTCCGTCCTTCTGCCAGGTGATCATCACTGTTTTGGGGAAGAAACCTGTAGCATGACACACCACCTCTGGAGAAGACGAGTGTTTCTGGAACACTGACGCTGTAGGAGGATCTGCAGACACACAGAGACAGAAATATTAAACTCTTTACTTCTTCATGTGTAAAGGCCTGGTGCTGACCCTGATGAGGAATAATCCGGAGTCCTGGTGAGGACATTGTTGATTATAATCTTTTCCAGCAGTTTCTCAGTTTCAGTGAAGATGGAAACACTAGAATGGTTTCTGCAGGAAAGGAGGAAAGTTTACAGGAGAAACGTTTCCTTTCTTTCTTCCTGTTCTAGTAAAAAGATCTCACGTACAGACCTTAATAAGAAGGTGTGTGTGTGTGTGTGTGTGTGTGTCTCCATCTGAACTAAAAGAGCAGAGCGTGTCTCAGTCTCCTGGTGATTACCGTAAACCCCTGTATATACACACACTCCACATTCTACTGCGATGATCTTCACCACGCTGTTAAACAGATCTGCTCTGAGCAGCAGGAGACAAAAGCGTCACTTCATCTCTTTCTAATCTTCATCTCCATTAAAAGAGTTCGTCATCTGTTAGAATCAACACTTCCTTAAAGTCCTGCTTCAGTTCCTTTCTCTTTTCTTTTCTCTCGTTCGTCTGAAAAGTCTTTCACTGTTCACCCAAAATATCCTGCTGGATTCCCTAATAAATATAAACAACTGTAACGGTTAAAGTTGTCTAGTGTGATCTATAACACACACACACACACACACACACACACACACACACACACACACACACGGGGGCGGAGCTTCCAGGGGGTCACAAGTGTCAATCATTCCAGATTCATATCTCCATGATCTCATCTTTAGTGTTTATTGACGGGGAAAAGGTGTTTTGTGTGTGTGTGTGTGTGTGTGTGTGTGTGTGTGTGTGTGTGTGTGTGTGTGTGTATGTGTGTGTGAGAGAGAGAACTCATAGCAGTGTACTCTAATCTTACACTGCAGAGCTCCTACAGAAAACGTGTAAAAGTCAGCAGGTCTGTAAATAACACCAGGAAAAGACATTATACACACTAAACTATCGCCATAGCAACCTCACATCACCCCCTCACACAGTGAAATTCACTGTGATTGGTCATGTGATCAACATGTTTGGCTACAAGGAAGTGAAAGAGAGTTTAGTGTTGGACAGGAAATATATTTACATCTTTACATTCCATCCAGAACATCTCGAAATGTAGAGTTTTTACACAACAAACTCATTTACATGGAGATATTTACATATCAAAACAACAGAACAAGAGTGTGTGTGTGTGTGTGTGTGTGTGTGTGTGTTACAGTAACAGATCACACACTTTACCTTTCCTCTCCAGAGTCTCTCTGCCGTAAGCCACGTACTTCTGTAACCACTCGATACAGGTGTTCTCCAGGTAGTTCTTCTGCTGATTAGCTGCAGCTCCTGTAGCCTCCCACTTGTTCTTGGTGATCACAGCTTGAGGTTTAGCTGCAGTGTAGGTGAGAGTTTTCAGATCCAGACTGAGGAAATCTTCTCCATCATAACCGTACTGTCTGTATCCTCTAGTGGTGCCGTCATCATCCAGCTCACAGCCGTACATCACCTGCACTGTGTGAACTCCTGCACACACACACACACACACACACACACACACACACACACCCAGACACACACACACACACACCCAGACACACACACACACACATACACACACACACACACACACACGAGCGATGATGAGCCTCAGCTGAGTTCTGTCTCCTTCTACACTCTCCCCTCAAACACCACTCTACACTTTACTCTTCATTTAGTTCCTCATCACTCTCACGTTCACGTCTCATCTACATCTCATTCACATCTCACTTACATCTCATTTACATCTCATTTATATTTATATCTTTGTTTCCCTCCGCGTGACTTTTCTCTCTGATATTAAAGACAGAAGATTTACTCGTTTATCTCCACAGATATCAGGACTGACGTCAGTGTAAAAGCGATCACGCCTTCACTCTGTGTGTGTGTGTGTGTGTGTGTGTGTGTGTGTGCGCGTGTGTGTGTGCGCATGCGTGCGTGGTTCGTGTTAAAGTCATTTACTTCACACGTCACACATGTTTCGTTACTTGCTCCCAAACACGCGCACACACTCGTACACACACAGTGTTAACGTAACGTAACGTTAAAGTGAGTGAACGTTACGCTAAGCTCACTCACAAACGCGCACGCACCCTGTGCGTGCGTGTGCGATTGTGTGCGCGTGCGTGTGTGTGAGGTTAGCGTGATGTTAGGTCTCTTACTAGCGAAACACGGCTGGTTTATTCATGTACAGTGATTAGTGACATGTTGGGCGGAGTATTAGCAGATTTACTGTGTGGTGAGAGGTGTGTGTGTGAGTGTGAGTGTGTGTGTTAGTGATTAAAGGTGTGAGTGTGTTTACCTGCAGTCTGATTAAAGCACTTCATCAGGTTAGACACATCGACTTTGATGGTCTCCTGAGCACCCTGCAGATTCTGTGTGTTTCTGTTCCAGTAATCTGGATCATCAGCATTGACCTTCTGTATCCACTCCGTCTTCGGGATCGTCCTCCTGATCTTACTGTCGTAGTAGTTAAACTGCTGTCCATCCACCTGACCCAGAGCAGTGAATTCTGGGAAATTTATTCCTGGTGTAACTCCAGTGTAGAAAATCTGCATGGAGTGTGTGACTGTAAACATGTAAAAACACACACACACACACAGACACACACACACACACACACACACACACCCCAGGCTGAATATCAGAGGTTTAATCCACTGAATCTCCAGTAAGTCTGTAAATGATACACTGATCTGTGTTTATATTTTTCACCTGGACTTTATATTCTATACTCATAACAAACTCTCACTGCTTCTATTATTATTATTATTACAGTAAAAGTTCTTTTATAAAAGATCAAAGCGGTACATTACATATAAAAGTCTCTTCTGTAAAACATCGGCGCGTGAAAGCGGAATAAAGAGATTAAAACGGGAATAAAACACTGAAGGTGTATTTCTTTTCCTCTGTCGATGTCCTGTACTAAAGTTTGCGTGCCCCTCATCCTGCTGTGAGGAATAAACTGTGTGTGCAGTCACTCCTGCCCCGGAACCTTCTACCATCTGAAATGAGCCCTTACAGGAGCAGTGAGGGGGAAAGTGAAGAACACGAGCCGCAGTGAGTCAGAAACTAAACTCACACAAACACTGACAGGATCAAAGGAGACAGAAAGGACAGGAAAAGTCATGATATTAAAATGAACACATGCTTATGTGAGGATCAGAGATCGATATTTAAATGAGGAGTGACGTCACACGCGCATAAATTACTCTCACCATAGCAACTGTTGTGGATAAAAATGACATGAAATAAACATGAGGCAGACTTAGTATGAGTAAAATGTAATTTTATTGATAATTCACAGGACTACTGGGTGCATAATCTTGAGGAGAGCGGTAGGGGGAAGAAAATGGGGTGCGTCCTGGGGACATGGGATAGTCAACGAAGGTGAAGTGAGAGGACCACTGAGAGTGGGGTGGACTGGCAGGTGAGAAGAGGGAAGAATGGTCGGGGCCTAGGTCAGAGAAGGTGACATCTTCCTCAGACTGAAAGCTGGAGGGGGGTTCTGGCTGTGTAGAGGCGTCAATACACACGTTCACGGGGCAGATTCTGTATCGGGGGGGGCCCGCATTTCCATTTCCAGAGGGGGTGCTGCGAAGAAAGTTAAGTAGCACCATGATATCAGCAGTGAGATGCGCAAGCTGATAATGAGTGTCCAGATCCAGATCCAGTAAAGGGGAGAAGAAGGACTGACAATGGGCACCTAGACACACAGAAGCGGTATTAGGCGGATATTGATAAACTGGATTCACACTTTAAAGATCTTTTAAGAGTAACACATTATGGTTTATTAGTCAAAGAGTCAAACAGAAGTATAAGAGCTGAGGAGCGCTAACACACACCACACTCTCGCACAGTCAAGGGCGGGTATGTAGACATAACACACACACACATAACATTATAACTATATAAGAATAATAAAAAGGAGTACTAAGATATTATAAGGGTAATATCTTATAATAATAGAATAGTATAGAAACTTTATAAAATACAGAATAGCAGGATATGCAGAACAGTAGAAGGGTAATATAATGATATTATGAAGTAGGAAGTACAGTAAACCGTTTTTCAAGCAGTATAACTATATATAAAATAGAGATATAGAGCAAATATGAAAATAAATTATAAACTAGAAATACAGAAAAATGTAACTTACTCATAATTCAGATGGTGAAGATTCTTGTCTCGCAATGAAGGCCTTAATTTTAAGAGAAAACCACGAGGAGCCATTTATAAGGGCAGCTGAGTCAAGCTGCCCCCCCGAGATAATAGTAAGACCAAGGTCACTCTAGATTTTGTCTCTCCACTTTTGATTCTATGTGTAATTTGAAAAGCCCTGGTTTTGATTCTATGGGTTATTTGTAATCCCCTGGTTTTGATTCTATGTGTAAGTGGAATAGCCCTTTTTTAGAACATAATAGTAAGGTAGATGAGCTCTTTTTTAACCCTATTGGTATTGATATCATAGTCTTCTGGAAACATATGGGTTATCTAGTGTGTAAATGCAGTATAAATACTGGAGCTTAAGCTCAGGGTAGGGGGATCACTTCTGAGAATTCTCATCGGTGTGGATCTCGTGTGGTGGAACGGAACCAATAAAGCTGGACCCTTGCTTCTTCTCACTCATGGCTGGTGTATTTTTTTCTATCTCCAACTGGTCTCAGAGGTAGATGTGAGTATTGGCTTCTATGTTGAATTTTAAGTGCTTTTGGGTAATAGGCTAAATTTGAGCCAGCACAACACAAGCTAATGATCATTTATTTAATAATAATAATAATAATAATAATAATAATAATAATAATAATAATAATAATAATAAAGCGTGTTTATTTTTTACAGAGTAATATAGTTATTTATTTATTTATTATTTATTTTTTTACTTAGTCAGATCTCCTTAATCACCTCCTGAGTGTTAAAGTGTAATACGAGAGTAAATAAAGATAATAAAGACAGTAAACATTACAGAACTCACCTGCTGATGAAAGATGGAGAGAAAATGTGAGGAAGATCAGAGCTTTCATAACTGCACTGAAGCCCGCCATCTCTCCGTCTGATCTAATCCAATCTCACACCCAATACAACACTGAACTAAAACACAAACACACACAAATAATAATAATAATTTACTGATAACAACTTCCACAGTACTGACAGAAAATTACAGATCCTCTGCTACTCCTGTGTTCACCTGGAATGTTCTTCTTCCCAGGAGGAGTATTTACACCAACGCGCTCTAACCGATCAGAACTCAGAGTATCGACCAATCAGAAGTCAGGGTTCAGCCGCGTCACCGGTTTCTGAGGAGAACTGAGGAGTGCAGAAAAGCAAGAGACGATGGAGGAGGAAAGAGTTTATGATGATGACTCTGTATATTTTCATCTACTTCAACTAAAAATACATTTAAAATACATATTATTGTTATTATTTTTTCATTATTTTACATATTCAGTTGAACAATAATTTACTGTCCTTACAAAAGAAATGTAGTTTGTTTACATTTAGCTTGTTGACATTGTGCTAGATTCAATAAATATATCTACTTTTAAATAAATGATAAAAACACATGAACATTACTTGTATATAATCAGTTAATAATAATTCAGTTTAAATATAAACTTTTATTCCTCTGTGACACTACAGTGCAGTATATAATATATAATCATGTCAAAGCTTGAGCTGTAAAATGGCTGCTCTCTCTCGCTGTGTGTGTGTACGTGTGTGTGTTTGTGGGCGGGGCGGGGCGGGGGTGGAGGGAGGAGCCCTTAAATACAGAAATGTAGTTATGTACACACGCACACACACATACAAACATACAGCATAGTGAACAAATTCAGCATTAAGCTATGTATATTTATTTTAGTTAAATGAATGATATAATCAAAGATGTTGCAGAGTTGTTGTTTTTTTTTACAAGTTGAGTTCGTCCCATGTTAACATTCTCTATACAGTTCAGGAGTGTTAATGACATTATCAGGTAAAACACCAGTGACATCACTCAGTGCTCAGCAGAAATAAAGAGTGAAGGTTGTTTTAAACCAGAGGTGCCCAAACTTTTTCCTGTGAAGGGCCAAAAATCAAACTTGATTGAGGGCCGTGGGTCGAAGGTAAACGTTGCCTTATACCAAACTGTATTATATTAAAATTAAAGTTGCCACGGTTCTCCTCATTCATGATTTAATAATATTTACAAATAAATAAATAAACAAACAAACAAATAAATAAATAAATATGAAACATGAGTCTGTAATCTGCTTAACTAATGCAGTTTTATTTTCAGAGTTTTATAATTCAATGAAACTTATAGTATAATGAAAACATAGAAACAATCCCATTTATAGTACAACATGTTCAATACCTAATACAACTATTCAAGCTATAAGCAATGCAGACATATTCCTGCAACATCAGTGAACTCTAATGAGACACATGAAGCTGGTCCTTATTTTTCGAAAGTTTTTCCCAAATCGTGATGCAGCTGACTTACTGACAAAGTCAGGATATTATGTAGGTGAGAGGTAGTTAGTTTGCTTCTCAGTTTAAACTTGTTTAAGTTCATCAGACTGCAAGTCTGATCACAGAGGTAGGTACTGCCAAACAGAGCCAGTATCAAATCAGACTGTTTACAGATCCTGTTTGGTGGGGCACATTTGTAGAAGTCTAAGGGAAGTGACCTGAACCTGAACACTGAACTTGAATTCTGAATCACACTGAAGCTCGATTAGTTCCATCTGAAGATCATCACTGACTGTGTCCACACTGATGGTGAAGGGTTGAACAAACAGCTCAAAGTCAGAAGCATTGTGTCTGAAGTCCTCAAAGCGACTGT
This sequence comes from Ictalurus punctatus, assembly GCF_001660625.3. Classification (NCBI taxonomy): domain Eukaryota; kingdom Metazoa; phylum Chordata; class Actinopteri; order Siluriformes; family Ictaluridae; genus Ictalurus; species Ictalurus punctatus. Next base: position 1,713,694 of record NC_030437.2, read on the forward strand.
CAAACTCCTGGATAAGGTTGTTGAGAACAGCATCATACTCGGGTACCTTCTCTTTCATCATGCCTGCCTCTCTAAGACATGGAAAATGGGCTAAATTTCCTGGATATGGAGATGAAAGGGGGGGGGGGGGGTACAGTGTGAGACTGGGAGTGAAAGAAGAGCAGACATGTAAAAACAGAGGAAGGCAAATCGAAATAACTGACACAAAACAAGGAAATTAATCCATGATTAATTTGAACTTTGACACAAATTTTATCAGCTTGATAAACAAAAAATACCAAAGCGGACACCACTGGATATAAATGCAAATTAAATCTAAGTATTAATAATAATAATAACTGCACATAAAACTATGGTGAATATTATAATTGTGAATGTTAGCTGCTGAGAGATGTCTTCTGAGCAGCAGTAGTTTTTGTTTGAAGGCTCTGACGTGATAAAAAAGCTGGGTGATAATCTAGTCTTTTCCCTGGAGCTGAACATTTAAAATATTGAGTAGCTCTGTGACGTCCACCAGGAAAGCCAGGTCAGAAAGCCATTTCTTATCCATGGACACTTGAATACTACCAATCTTGCTTTCCTGAAAAGCTCTGATCTCATCACGCAGATCAAAAAATCTCCTGAGAACTTTTCCTTGGCTCAGCCATCTAACTTCCTGGTGATACAACACATCACCATATTGCACATCCATCTCATCCAACAGTACCTTGAACTGATGGTGAGAGAGCGCCTTGGAGCGTATATCATTCACCAATTTGACGACATCACGCATCACATCCACAAGCCCTCAAAATAACTCAATACACAGCCATTAATGTCTAAACCGCTGGCAACAAAAGTGAGTACACCCCTAGGTGAAAATGTCCAAATTGGGCCCAAAGTGTCAATATTTTATGTGGCCACCATTATTTTCCAGCACTGCCTTAACCCTCTTGGCCATGGAGTTCACCATGGATTACTGGAACCATGTCCTGTGGTCTGATGATATATCTGTGTAGAAATGTTTGATATACATGAGAGCAGAGTGTTTTTGTTAAATTTTTTGAACATTGGTTCAAGGGTACCAATATTACTAGACGGCTCTGTATGTAACATGACAAAGGAGTCACTGTAACCACCCTGAAGTTGATTATTTTCCGATGACAGCATGACTCCAAATGCTTTATTACTCTTACACCTATGCAATATTCCCACAATACAAACAACTGGTCATACTTTAATGTTTTTAGTAACGTTTTATGTTGTGGAATGTCTGTTAGTCGAGTGTTTTTAACAATAATAGAACTGAGTGTAGAGACCCCACTGAATAGATTGTCAATACTCCTTACCTAATGTTTTTAAAAAAGTTTAATATGTTCACACACACAAGGAAAACAAATACTGTAAGAGACCATTATCAAACAATAAAAACAAAGCAATTGTAACCCCTTTCTGTTTTCTCATGGTGTTTATTCGGGAAGGAACATGCAGGACGACATGTTGAGTTCAATCATGCAGCGAGTTTACTGGGACACAGATAAAATAAACCCTCAATGCCACAACATGCATCTTGCCAGCAACTTGTGTGGCGAGAAAATGGCCGTAAAGCAGTTTAACAGAAATCTGGATGGAGATTTAGATCCATAATGATTGCAACAGCGGTGAGGAAGTCCCAAAGATGACATGGGGAAAAAACCTTAAGAGGAACCAGGCTAAAAGGGGAACCGGTGCTCTTCTGAGTGACACCAGGTAAAGGGCTTCAGTAAAACTCTCAGTGTGTAAAAGACACGGCAATAGATTTTATATGCAACTAGATTAACCGTGTTTTTTAAGATGCTCTTCCATGTATCACATATATTATCACTGATCGTGACAATGCACACATTCGAGTGTGATGAGTTGTATAAACAAAACAGGTTGGCTATCTGCACAGAAAGCTGCCAGAGGCCATGATGTGACTTGTACATGTACAGACACGAATAATACATATGTCTAATTCGAATAAAAATGTTTATACAAATTTAATATTTAATTGTAATATTTTAATCACATGCCATTTCAATGCAGATACAGGTCAAGAGCATCAGGTAATCCATCCATCCATCCATCTTCAACCGCTTACAACACCTTGTTGCAACACCTTGTTGATGAGAGAGGTCAGAGGAATGTGGACAGACTAGATTGAGGTGACAGGAACACTATAAACGGGCAGGTGTGCAGGTTCGTCTGATGTTGCATTACATTACATGCTGATCATACTGTATGCTCTGTGAATTTAAACCTACTGGACATTTTGTAATATTTAGTGAAATTCTCTTTCATTATGACAACATCAATTAAATATATAGAATAATATATGCAATAATAATTGCCAAAAGAAATGTCAAATAAAAGTTATAGGATATAGTTAGTGCTTCTTGACACTTAGCACTGTAGGTGAATATGAGGTTACACGTAACTAGCTAGCTGAATCGAAGACTTTTTTCTAAAACTTTTACACTTCTCACTTTACACATCTTGAACAATGAGAGAATTTTTTTTTTATGTTAGTAAGATCAGTGAATATTCTAAAGGCATAATGATGATATAGCTGCAGTTAAAATCTAAAAGGGAAGCTGTCTCAGGATTGTCCTGGAGGATCTAAAAGTTTTTGAGTATAATATCCATCACTGTTTTATTACTGGGATGATAAGTGAGTACCAAAGGAATTCTCTCTGTCCTAGAAGTGGAATGTGTAGAGGTCAGTGGATGGTGGATGGTGGTGTTCAAAGTAGAATCTATTTACCTCAAAGATATGTGCAAGAACGTTACGGTTGATCCAGATACATGATGAGCATTACATCATGTACAGTACATTCCAGGGCTGGGTGAAATGTGGAGAAGGAGAAATTAAAACGTTGGTGCTCTTCAACTGTGCTATTAGCAATACCAAAGATGTCATCCATTTACTTAAGAAGTAGTGTGAGTGCATGTCCAGTACATTTTTATTATAGAATGTTTATTATAAGAATTGTGATTAAAATGTTAAATATAAAATTCGTATAGACCTTTGTATTATTTGCATCTGTATTATTTGCATGGCTTTTGTGTACACAGAGCCAGACTGCTTTGTTTATACAAATCGAATTCCTCCTCACGACACTGGAATGTGTGCACTGGAATGTGCGCACTGGAATGTGTGCATTTTACTGTCAGGTCTTTTCAAGTTTTCACTTCTTGTTCCATCATGTTGATGTTTTCACAAAAGCGCAACCGAAGTAAGCACGAGCTGTTAAAGACAATGTAAAATAGAAATTGATAACGTGATACATGGAAGGACAGTTCAACAAAACACACTCAATGTAGTTGCACATAAAATTTAGAGGCGTGTCTTTTACACACAAAATAAAAATATACACTTTTTACTAAAAATACAATTTTTAGTAAAAAAAAGTAGACTCCCGAGCGGGTTGTCTACTAATCACAGGGTTGGAGGTTCGATTCCCAGCCCACGTGACTCCACATACCAAAGTGTCCTTGGGTAAGACACTGAACCCCAAGTTGCTCCCGATGGCAAGTTAGCACCCTGCATGGCAGCTCTGCTACCATTGGTGTGTGTGAATAGGTGAATGACACAGTGTGAAGCGCTTTAAATAAAAGCGCTATATAAGTGCACCATTTACCAAAATAGAGCTGAGACGTCTTATGTGTTGACTTGTTTCATATTGGCAATTGTACTTGGACTTGTCTCAGTATTGGGTAGTGGTCTGGCTAAACATGCTCTGGATCTCTGGATAGCTGAGGTAAAAGCCCCACCCCCACGGTGAAAAAGGCGCGCATGCACAATAAACACGCCCCTGAGCTGACATGCTCGGACTGTTCAGAGGCGCAATACCGCTGAGGTAGTATGGAAAGCCCTAAGGCTCAAAACTAATGCTTTTAGTGAGTTTAATCTGTAGAATGTTGTATTTCACAAGTGAAAGGCACATTTCATATTTTGAAAATGGGGTAACACAACTTATGTTTATTGTGTTTTTAAAATGTCTTTATTAACACAAACACCTACTGTTATTTCTATCAATAAATAATGTTATATATGTGAGAGTTTTCATTTAGTATATTGTAGACTTTTGGAAGAATTGTGTGCTCACATCACTGTGGTTTTCTAGGCTAAATATGCAACCGTTGTCAAAAAACACAATACCTGGACATATTGATCATAATGATCTTTTTTCCGTTAGTAAAGTGAGCTCTACCAGAACTGCCGTGCCTGCTTTATTTATTTTCTGTTTATTTTCAACACGCCACATGCTCTTCATCCCACTGTTCTGTAGTGAATCACTACAATTATAATTTACATTAAAGAGAAACAGTACACTTATATAGGGATGTGTTATATTAAACAGTCATTAAAACATTTTATACCACAGCGCTGTTGAGATCTGGACTCTGATTGGTCAGAAGGTGTTGATTAGTTTTCTATAACGGCAGCTCTGACAGTAATGCAGCTGCACATCACAGGTTTATATTAACACACTTGTTGTAATACGTTATCGTTTCTATAGTAACAGAATTCACAAGGATTTAGCTCCAGATAATCTAAGACTAACAATAAACAGATTTTGAAAATATTTCACTCAGAAAAAATGTGTAATCATTGATATGGTGAAATTTATGGAAGGAGTCTACAGTATCAGCATGTCAGGTATTCCCCCCTCTCTCAGCTCTCTGGGTCTCAGCATGCTTAAGCTTCCTGTAGTGTGACAGCACGCTACTGGGGTTGACAGGACTTTGTTTATTTTGACATGTGTTTTTGTTTTGGTTTATGAGACTCCCACTTCGGATGCGTGCACCTCTACCACGATGGGGTTCGTTGGATGGGAGCTGTGGTAAAATTTTTGCTTGTATTTCCTCATTTGTAAGTCACTTTGGATAAAAGCATCTGCTAAATAAATAAATGTAAAAGCCATCTTGAGCTGAGTGAGGGCCTGTTCGACTGCAGAATTCCACACCAGGCATTTGGGAGACCCACAGAGCAGTGACATCAAGGGATGAGCAATGGAGCTAAATCCCTGGATGAAGTGCTTGAAAAGTCTGGGGTGAGGGCCAATTGACGACGCCAGCCACTTTGGATTGGTCCATCATGACTCTGTCGGGGCTGATTCCGTAGCCCAGAAATGAGATAAGGATACATCAAGAGGATAGAACAAGGACTGGATCACAGAACAACATTGTATCTCCTGTGAGATCCTGTGTTAATTCAGATGTGTCTAAACCAGTGAAACAAAAACCTGAACATCACAAAGACCAGACATCAACATAATGCACCCAAACCAGTTCAGTGAGGAGAATTTAGATTTGTACATCAATGAAACAAAACATCGTAAACACAGATCTCCTTAGACAAAGCTATGCCCATGGTGTAGAACCTGTATCATACGTACAATCATACAACCTGTAGCCTACATTTGACATTAGAGCTGTTATCAGTGTCAGGTCCAAAAGCGAGCGCCTGTCATGGTATGGGGGTGTGTCAGTGCCCATGGCATGGGTAACTTACACATCTGTGAGGGCAGCATTAATGCAGAAAGTACACATATGTACACATTTTGTAGCAACATACGCTGCCATCCAGAGCAGGACAACGCCACGCCACATCCTGTCCAGATTACAAACGCATGTTTGTGTAAGGAGAGAGTGCAGGTGCTGAAGAAATGAATAATTGAATGGGGGAAAATTACACTTGCTAAACTTAACCAACCGGTGTCTTCACTTAATAACACTTAATAAGTGTTATTAAAGAGAAGGTGATGTTACACAGTGGAATCAGTCAACTGTCCCAACATTTTTGGAGTGTGTTGCAGTTATCAGATTTTAAATATATGTAATATTTTCAAAATAATAATAATATATATTCAAAAATAAATTAACTTCACAAAGTAAAACATCAAATAACGTGTTATGTGTTTTCAACACATCATAGGGTGAATTGAATTTTCAAATGACTTTTTGTTTTGTCTTTTGCATTTTCCATACTGTCCCAACTTTTTTGGAACTGGGCTTGTAAATATAGTATGTTTTTTTTATAAACAATGAAACTAAGATACTGCAATTATATCAGAAGCAGCAGTACTGAGGCTGTTTCACTCAAAAGTACATCACAGTTGGAAAAAACACCTGCATTTTCCCTTTACATTGTCTTTAAGCGCTCGTGTTCACCTCAGTTAGGTTTTCATCAAAACATCAACAAGACAGAACAAGTACTGGAGACACAGCACACAATGCTGTGTCTCCTATTTCACATCGGCGGGTGTGTCTAACCAGGAAACGAAAAAGAAACCTGAATGATTGTGACATGACGCACAAACCAGTTCAGTGAGTAGGATTAAATTTGCACAAAAGTCATGTCCCCTAGATACTGGTGGATTTCTGGATAGGGGTTAGACGTGAGCATAACATTAAAAAGGTGTGTGTGTGTGTGTGTGTGTGTGTGTGTGTGTGTGTGTGTGTGTGTGTGTGTGTGTGTGTGTGTGTGTCTTGAAATGAAGGTAGGGCAATAAAAGAAAAGGATATAGGCCCAAACTCCACTCAAAAATATTTTTGTTAGAGCACAGTGCTCATGGTGAAAAGGAACAAATATTTACAAAAAAACAAATAATACAATATCAATACAGTAAGAAGGTGGGAAGGTGAGCAGGAGCGATGCCAAAGAAAAGAAATAAAACAAAACGCAGCTAACTAGATTTGATCAAACTAACTATCAAAAGAAAATGTAGAAAAGAAAGATCTTCAGCGTAAAAACGCTCTAATTAGACTACTCCGTCTAACCAGATGAACAGAACATACAGGGCGTGGCACTCTCTCCTAAACCAGGTGTGTTTAATACAAAAGAACGCCCTACATGGTGCACAACATGAAGTTGAGAAGAACAGGACAGTACGCCGCTACACACTTTACAACCACAATACTAACAAAGAACGTTTCAGTCTATCAAACACATAGTATACAAGGACGCTAACAGGGATAACCACAAAAACAACACTAACAGGGAGTGTACAATAACAACAAGCAACAGCAAAGGGAGTAAATATATATACACAACACGCATTCCTCCATATAGCGTACGTAATAACATCTATGAAACAAAATACTGTAAACACAGATGTCCTTACACAAAACTATCAGAGACCGTGGCATAGAACCTGTATCGTATACACGTAGGCAGGGACTTTGCTAGGCCTAATTTGGAAGGGCCCCCTCCCAAAATATTCATTACCCTCCCCTAAGCAAAGCAATATCTCAACCAATATATTTTCTTTTTGATTTATTTTTTAAAAATTACTTTGGTTTTATTAAAGATGCTGAGCATTATCATGGTTACAGTTGGGCTGCTCACTCACACACTTGCTGCAGACTCACATACAGGCAGCGAGAGCGCAGAATGACGCGGTCACGCCCCCTCCTGGTCTTAAATGGAAATTCTCCCAGATCATTACAAGAGGTGGCGCAACACAAGGGACCCCACCAAACCGTATCAGTCAGTGCGTTTACATGGACAACAATAATCCAATATTAACCTGATTGAGACGATAGTCTGATTAAGAAACTAGCCTGTAAACAACGATTATTGATGACCTTAATCCGATTAAAGTCATACTCGAAGTAAACACAAATGGAATTAAGACATGTGGAGTATTCCTGTTTTAGTCACTTTATCGATGTGCATTACAGACATGTACTCACCTTAATCACACTATTAACGTCGTGTGGGAGTTTTCACCGCATTGTGTGATAGGACATGATCACACATGGCAGTGCTCAACCCTTTTTACGGCAAACAAGAGAGCATGACTGCGTCCCAAATGGCGAACTTACCTCCTATATAGTAAGCAAGATACTGTACATGTATTTTAGCTACTATGTAGACAGTAAGTACGTGGTTTGGGAGGCAGCCCACGGCTTCAAGCAGTTGTTTATATACATGTACAGCATGACAAATAATTAACTGCACTTGAAGCTTTCGTAAAATTAAAAATGAAAACACCCGAAACTGGGGGGTTTCCTCCAGGTACTCTGGTTTCCTCCCCCACTCAAAGACATGCATGGTAGGCTGATTGGCGAGTCTAAAGTGTACGAATGGGTGTGTGAGTGTGTATGTGATTGTGCCCTGCGATGGATTGGCACCCTGTCCAGGGTGTACCCCGCCTTGTGCCCGATGCTCCCTGGGATTGGCTCCAGGTTCCCGTGACCCTGAAGAAGGAGTAAGCGGTAGAAGATGAATGGATGGATGGATGGACACCCGAAACTGTATATGGTACCATAATGAAGACAAACTGTATGTCGATACGTGAAATTCTGGAGGGAATGTCTGATGGCATGGCGTGGGACGTTAATCCATCTATGTTCTATAACATAGAAAACGGGAACATGAAAGGAGTTTTCTAAAAGCAGCTCATGTGAACACTTTAATCACAATATAGTACTGGGTTAGACTGAGAATTACTGCCCCCTACTGGTCACCTAGAGCCTTATCCTGTGACTTCCTGCAACTTGAAAGAGGTACACTCACAACCCAATTTGAGCAGTTTTCTACCATACAGTTGTGTAAATATGGGACAGAACACATGCTGGGTTAAATTACTCCAGCAAGATGGGTTGTTCATTTAACCCAGTTAGTGGGTTTACACTGACCAATATACTGTTTATCAAAATGAATATTCTATTAATACATTAATATTAACATTAATACATCCAATACATTCAAAATCCACTTGATGTATGATATTCTAATCTAGATCATGGATACATGCAACAATAGATGTTTTAAAATTTATTTCTATGTAAAGTCTTTAGGAAATACTGTATTTATAAAAAGCAATAACATTTTCTTGCTATTTTTTATTTCGTAAAAATCATGAGTCACTCAACCCATTTGTGAAATGCACATTTACAACATACCAACATACACACACAACAATAATTCATGTCAACAGTGCCAACAGTGAGGGATTATTTATCAAGTTAATTGATAAAAATTTCATAAAATAAACTATGATTAATCATTTTTTTAAAAAAAGTTTTAAAACTATTGAGTTGAACTAGGCTAAAAAGGGCTAAATTTTCAGAAAATAAAAAACAACACAAAACCACCCTGGCAAATTAGATACATTTGAATAAGGTGGTTTTCAGTGTTTTACAATGATTTAAATTATTTATAAATCTAAGATAAATTATTTAGGTTCAGGTCGCCCCTGTGTGACAGCTGACGTGTTTAACACCAGTACAGTTATCAGTTATAATCCAGGGTCTGATTCTGTTCCTTTAACTGCTGAAATTAGCCTCATTAGCATGTGTTTAACTGTTTAACTGTGTTTATCCATGTTTAACTGTGTTTAACTCGCTCATTTGGTGTTTACAGACGAAGTTATCTAAAGTCTGATGATAGCTAACATTAGATACCAACCTCCAGTAATTTTTGGTAACACTAACTAACAAAACAATGCGACATTTAGTGTTAAAGTTAGAAAAAAAATAACCTGAATGGCTAACTCCTGTCAGAAAAAATGCTAGACTGATGCTAGCTACCTAACAGTGCTACTTAAGTTTACTTTACCCTACGCCTCATTTTAATTTTACATAATGTTTGAAAGTAATTATCGGTATATTTATTGAGACAAAGTGGTGTATAAAGTAAGAATGAAGGTACTTACTGATGTTCTCTCAGTCACGGTTCACTCCTGGATTAGTGACCGACTGAAACATTCAGTAGTTTGTGTTCAGTTCAGTGTCGCTGCAGCAGCAGAAATTCCCCACATGCTGGATTACCAGCTTTTTATTACAGTGTACAAATGTTTACATGCACACTGTCTTTTCATTGTGTATCTTTTCCTAGAATAGAGTGTGCATTTTGCATAGGTTTATTAAATAAAAATAATATTAAATAAGAATATTAATATATATACAAAAATCACAGTTTTTTTTAGATTGTATTTATATATTTTACAATTGCTTAATAAAATATCCAACATGTTGAGGATAAGATCTCTACCAGCACATGCAAAGAGTGTATTATTATTTACATATTATACATGTACAGAATAGTTACACAGTAATGGCTCAGTCTGACTGGGAAAAGACCAAATACAGAAATGAAATAAACCATTTCAGGTTCCCGAGAATCCACTTGGAACAGGCGGATCAGCAAATATTTCTGCTTCATGACAAGACAACTAGATGAAATGTGCTTTATGGAGCACTGTGATAAAGTTTCCACACAATATCACTATGAGTGACTGATATAAAGACCAGTTTCTATTGCCAGAGCCTCTACAAATCTGTTATGGACTTACATGCAATGACAAAACAGACACAAGAAATGTCTCTATTTGCACCTGAAGCTGTTTGCACTTTATTACACTGGGTTTGGATAATAAATGGATAGATTATAATATTAAAAAAGAAACTTGAAGCTGTTGGAGTTATTTAATGTACTTTATAACTGTGATAAATGTTAGAATTCCTCTAAGATCTGACCATCAGAAACATGTTACTGGTTAGTAAACATAAATGACCTTGTGTACACACATGACCCTGACACTGCTGCGTTACTGACTGACAGAAGAGTATACAACATATGAATACTCCACTTCATCACGTCTCCTCTTCAGTATCTTCTCAGAGAACTGTAGAGAAGAAGAGTCCGTCATTAAATTGGTTATAATTATATATTATATAGCCTATTATATATTTGATTTTGTTACAGTGGTGGAGATGATAACATACCATTATAAAATGTATATTCATTATTGTTTTAGTAATAATAATAATAATAATAATAATAATAATAATAATAATAATAATAATAATAATAAGTTATTAGAATGCTCGAGTGGTCACCTCAGTAACTCAATAACAAGACTATAAATAAATATCTGAATAATTCAGCTATGGTCATCAGATAAACCTTTACTGAGGATGTCAGAGGAATTTATTTTTCAGTTAAAATATTTGAGAACTCGATCTAAATAGTTAACACATTTATCTTGTTTCATAATGAGGCAGTAAAACAAATGTGATCTGATTCTATTATTAAATCATCTGTGACAGCTATGATTTATTCCATGATTATTGTTGCCTCATGATTAGTATTTAGCCTGTTTTACTATTTTAATTTTACTACTACTACTACTAATCATCATCATCATCAACACTGAGATCTGAAATTCAACTGTATCACATTGACACAAATCTTGGTAGGCATTCTCAGGACCATTCCCTGAAGCTATGCAACAAATTGATCCAAAGTTCTTCATCACAACGTACAATAATATGCCAATAACTTCACCAAATGTGTCTCACATCATCTAGAGCCCTGCCTACACTCACACAAAGTGGGGAAAAGCCCAAAGTAATGAGAAAAAAACCATAAATACCTTACATGTTTTTAAATTGTAAAAATTAGCAATCATGAGCACAGGTCAAAGTAGCAACAGACAACAGCACAGGTCACAGCAGTAACAGCAGCTGCAGCAGCAATGCCACCTGTTTCCTATTTGTCCATCTAGACCTTTCCTCCTACAGTCAGAGCATTCTACCACTGTCTGTGGACAAAACATACACATCATGACTGACACTACTGACCACTCTTCAATCCCTTTGTCTAAAGTTATTATTATTATTATTATTATTATTATTATTATTATTATTATTATTATTATTATTATTATGCTAAATAATAATCATGGAATAAATCAAAGCAGTGACAGAAGTACAAAATAAAGATTTAAAGATCAGATATAATATAATAATTAGACTGGATTATGTAAAGACACTGAAAATGCAGAACAAGTTAGAGACAGTTATAAAGTTAAAAGTGTGGGCCAACAAGTTATTATAAAATATAAAATATAGATCACATTTAGTTTTTCATTTGGATTTTTTTATTATTAATATTTTAATTCACCATTCACTATTTTATAATAATGACAGAACATCTGAGAAATCCAACACACTAAATGTTCCGTTGCTGCAATTTACATTGGTCTTCTTCATTATGTTCTAACAATATGTAAATATTGCACACAAGTACACGGTAAAATTACTGGCACCCTTAATTAATGGTTAAAAAGAGAAATGATTTTTACTAAGAGGCTAAAAATTCTCCACAAGCTCACAAAACAAGTTAAAGCCTTTTTTGTTTTTTTGTTAAAAATTAAACCAAGATTAATAAATAAATCTTGGGATAAATTTGCGCCTTTAATATCTGTATACCATGTTGATATTTCTGTAAAGCTGCTTTGAGACAATGTCTATTGTAAAAAGCACTATACAAATAAAATTGAATTGAATTGAATTGAAATCTGGAGGAATCTGTATCTACTGTTTATTTGTTTTGTAGTTACAGATTTACCTCATTATCTTCTGCCTCAACACCTAAAACAACACAAGAGAGAGATTATTATTATTATTATTATTATTATTATTATTATTATTATTATTATTGTTGTTGTTGTTGTTGTTGTTGTTGTTGTTGTTGTTTTTATTAATAGGAGTAATATTCTACCTCCATGAGTTTTTCTGTGTTTCAGTATGATGATCAGGACACAGAGAAGAATCACAATCACGGCACCAAACACCGCATTCAGCATGAAGAACACAGCAGAAGAGTCTGAACCTTGGAGAAAAATATTAAAACACATTTTCGACATTAGATTTAGAAATGTAAAGAATCCTTTGTGAGAACAGAAATAACAAACCTTTTGCTCTGTCCGGGTTCTTAGAAAATGTTTTATTTACACCTGAAAAAGGAAACAATATTTTTTACAACCGAGTAATTTCACTCTACTTTTAATGGAATTATTTATTTTGTATAAATTTACCTTTCACTTGTAAAGAGGTCGAGTTTCTAAAGTTCACTCGCTTCTGTTTCATGAAGCTGCAGTAATACACTCCTGTATCAGAGACGTTTACTGCAGTGATTGTGAGAGACGTGCTCTTGTCATGAACAGACATCACTATTCTCTCGCTTTCAGTAAAGAACAAGCAATTCTCTGATGGAGCTGATACCAAATAACGTTTACACGCAAGAAGAAATGGAACTGAATCACACGTGTGTTTAAACCAGAATATTGGTTCTGGATGTTTCAGATCATGTTGGCACCAAATAGTGACGTTATCTCCAGCTTCTGCCTCCAAAGTTAAAGAGCACAGAGTCTCTGAGATAAAACCTGCAACCCATAAAACACACACCTCATTAATAACACATCACATAGAACTTTAATACAGACAAATAATAGATGAGCTTTTATAAGAGTTTTTACCCGCATTATTGTACGTATTATATTGTATTAAATTATTACTATATTATTATAATTTGTATCGAAGCTTAATCTTTAACTAAATTAAACTAAAACATTTTGTAAATTGCGGTAATAAAATCTCATACCTTCAGAGAAAAGTGGGAATTAGACATTTTCGTTACAAATTATTACACAATTTCACTGTATTTCTTGATTAGACAACTTCTATACGCGTCAAGTCCAGAATTATAATAGATATTTTCACTGTAAGGTTTTATTGTGAGAGCTGTGACGTGGTGAAAATCCAGACTAAATATAAAGCATTTAATAAAGCAATAAATGAGATGATTAACACTTACCCATGGCACAGAGAAACACAGTTTCAACCCGAACCATTGTGTATCAGACGAGAGACAAAGAGGAAACGACCTGTTGGGCAAATCAAATGCAGGTGTATCTGTATGGGGGTGTGTGGGGGTGGGGGGTGGGGGTTATTTATGCAGAGTACAACGCTTTGTTAGAATAAAAATAAATTTAAAAATGCCCACAGGAAAAACAAATCAGAAAATTTTTCAATATTTTCTCTACAGGAGATGAGAAAGGATCACATGGAAATAACGTGATATTAAAGAGATGTACAGTTTACTTTCAATATATATTTTTAAATGTTTTAATACATTTGAGTAAAGTACAGTTTATTTTAAATATTTAAGTACTTATAGAAAATAAATGAGAAAATATCCACGTTTTTAATATGCTTCCATTTGTGAGTGCACTTAAAGAGAAGTACACTAGGTGCCAAATATTCTAAATTCCAGCTATTATTTTAGTTTTAAATTAAGTAATACAAGTATAAAATATTTATATGTCACGGTGCTACAGCGGGGAGTTCTCACTGTGTCTGTGTGTTTTTATTCTGAATATTGCATGGTTTCAGTGCTAACGTTGATAAATATATTAGACTCACACATTAATCAACATTTACACATCATTTTAAACACATTATAATGATTTGAAACAATCAGGCTTTTTTCTTGCAGGTGAGAAGTGGAAAGAAAGGTGTGTGAAAGCAGCTGTTGGTCAGAAGCGGAAGCAACACTGGTATGTGTGTGATGCACGTAAACATACTGAGCGTCTCGTCTGTGGTTGGAAAACATTCAAACCATCAAATTGACAGTTGCTGCATTTGTTTGAACAAAGGCCTGTGGTTTGAGAGACGCTGATCTTACTGTCCTATGAACGTTGACAAAAAATACTTTGCTGACTGTAAAATGTTTTTATGTGTGCCCTAAAAAAATTAACGCATATTCATATAGTCCGTTCTGAAAGTATTGGAACAGCAAGGCCAATTCTTCTGCTATATACTGAAGACATTTTGGTTTGAGCTCAAAAGATGAATATGAGATGTTCGAACAAAAGTTCAACTTTAATTCCCTGATATTTACATCTAGATGTGTTAAACAGCTCATTTTTAGGTGAACAAAAGTAAATAACACTTAGTATTTGGTTGCATAACTCATTGACATCACCAAACTGTTGGTTTCTTCTTTTTTTTATGTTTTTCCGAAGCCTCTTTCAGTTGTTGTTTATTTCGGGGGTTTCTCCCCTCAGTCTCCTCTTCGGGAAGTGAAATGCTGCTCAGTTGGGTTAAGGTTTGGTGATTGACTTGTCCAGTCTATGAAATTCCACTTTGAAACATCACTAATTGACTATGAAACATCTCTAATTGTTCTCAGCTATACTGCCATGTTCTTTCTCAAAGTACGCGATTAACCAATGATTAATACTTTACGAAATGTTTGCGGCGCACAACTCAAAATATGAAATAAGTTTATTTCTCAGTCATACCTTCACAAAATCATGAAAATGTCGTTAATTAATGGCGACATTGGCAAAGTTTGTGGGGCATCCTCAAACGGAAGGTGGAAGAACATAAGGTCTCTAACATCCACCAGCTCCGTGATGTGGTCATGGAGGAGTGGAAGAGGACTCCAGTGGCAACCTGTGAAGCTCTGGTGAACTCCATGCCCAAGAGGGTTAAGGCAGTGCTGGAAAATAATGGTGGCCACACAAAATATTGACACTTTGGGCCCAATTTGGACATTTTCACTTAGGGGTGTACTCACTTTTGTTGCCAGCGGTTTAGACATAAATGGCTGTGTGTTGAGTTATTTTGAGGGGACAGCAAATTTACACTGTTACACAAGCTGTACACTCACTACTTTACATTGTAGCAAAGTGTCATTTCTTCAGTGTTGTCACATGAAAAGATATCATCAAATATTTACACAAATGTGAGGGGTGTAGTCACTTTTGGGAGATACTGTATATATATATATATATATATATATATATATATATATATATATATATATATATATATATATATATATATATATATATATAACTACTATCTATATGTGTTGTCATCAACAAGCTCACAGTCGCACATCTTCTGCACTGTGTGAACACCTGCACCTACACACAAACACACAAACACACACACACACACACACACACACACACACACACACAGTGATGAGGCTCTACACTCTCCACTAAAACAGTTTGTGTCTGTATTCAGTCTGCAGCTTCAGTTAAAAGATCAATATTCCCCGTATTCAGAGCAGTCTCAGTCCGCGGTCTCTCCAGGGTTTAACGCTCCACTGACTTCCATTCACACACATCTGAAAACAGCAGACCGGAAACACAAGCTCATAGAATTTACACACCACGCTGTGATGACGGTTCAAATCTGGTGAACTCTGACCTGAGTAATCGTATCACGTGACCTTTTTAGTTTAAAAAAGAAAAGAATAAAGGAATTAAAAAATGTAAGTGCTAATTCTAGCGGTATCGAGCTATCCTGTACTTTACAACACCGCGTTGAAAGATTATTAAAACAACGTGTGTGAAGCAGAGAAAGTTTTGATGGAGGTCATTCTGTTTCCTTTCAACTTCGGCGTTGCGTTTAGCATAACACTATGGGGAGCACCTCTCGCGCGTGACCGGCTTCTGAAGCTTCCGACAAAAATACACGTTTAAATCCTAGTGTGACTGCGGGGCCTTACACTGGAGATTAATGTGATCTTCTGTGAGGCCCAAAATCAGAGTATTAAAGTCACCTGTATGCTCTGAGGCTGCCAGATATTTCTCTAATTAATTTGTGTTTGGATCACCGTTGTAAAAAACAAACAATATACATTTATACACACACACACACACACACACACACACATATATATATATATATATATATATATATATATATATATATATATATATATATATATATATATATATATATATCAAATATGTGCATATTTGCATATTCATATATATGTACAGCACCCTTCACTAATATTGGCACCTTTGCTAAATATGAGCAAAGAAGGCTGTGAAAAATTCTTTATTGTTTAACTTTTTGAACATTCACAACAATTCTCTGCTCTCATGGATATCAAACAATTGCAAACAAAATATAGGTTTATAAAAGCAACTGTAAAATATAGGTGTGCAACTATTATTGGCACCGCTATGAATTCATATGAGAAAAATATATTTGAAGTATATTCCCATTACTGTTTTACACTTTTTTAGTATACCTGGGTAACTAGGAACAGGAAATTGTTCAAGAATTCCCTTAGTCATTCATAACAATGGGTAAGAGCGAGGAATATAGCTGTGATGTGCAGCAAAAGGTTGTTGAGCTTCACACAATGGGAAGTGTCTATAAGAAAATAGCACAAGCATTGAAAACGCCCATTTCACTATCAGGGCAATAATTAAGAAGTTCCAGTTAACTGGAAATTTTATGAATCGACCTGGAATTGGACGCGTGTCTATATATCGTCTCAACACACTGTGAAGAGGACGGTTTGAGTGGATAAAACATCTCCAAGGATCTCAGCTGGAGAACTGCAGAAGTTAGTTGTGTCTTGGGGTCAGAAAGTCTCCAAAACTACAATCTGAAGTCACCGACATCACCACAAGCTGTTTGGAAGGATTTCAAGAAAAATGCCTCTATTCTACTGTACACTTTCCTCAGAGAGGGTTATGCCGCCCCCCTGACAGTGCAGGTGCTGCAGTTCAGAAGTATGTGGTTTGAAAAGATGCCTTGGAGGAAGCAGGTGATAGCCTTCACCCTCCCTGGCTGGTAGCAGTCATGTGATAGAGGAGATACCTGATGGGTGGGAATTGACCATGACTAAATTCGGGAGAAAATAAGGTTGAATTACCCACTGAAATAATGTGTGTGTGTGTGTGTGTGTGTGTGTGTGTGTGTGTGTGTGTGTGTGCGCGCATGTGTGGTCCTCATCTTCCTCTCTTCCTTTACCCTAGAGAAACACAGAAAGAAACAGGATCAGCTCTGAGATGAGATTTAATGTTAGCGCAGGCTTTTCTGCTGGATTTTCACTCCACACACAGATCTTTATTCCATATCACACCGTAAACATCATCACGTCTTACTCTCTCAGTGCAGCGGGAACACACACAGATCTTTATTCCATATTACACCATAAACAACATCATGTCTTGTCACACAGAGTCACTTTAAGAGTACTTGGAGGAAGAATCTCCTTCAGAGGCTGAAAAAAAAACATGTAAATCATTCAAAGTTAAAACTTGACTAAACAATATTACTAAATCCATGTACTTATGTTACTTAAGAAGTAAAGGCTTACTTACAGCTCGTGGAGGTTGGTGGAACAGACGAGAAGCCTAGGATTAGACAGGTGATAAAAATATTAAATGAAACTTCATATAAAAACATCATAAGATACAACCCTCTTCCTCCTCTCACCAGAGTTCTTCTTCTTCCAGACCACAATTCCAACAATGACAACGAGAGCAACGAGAGCCACAACTACAGCAACGATGATACTGATCGGAGCTCCACCTGATCCTCCATCTGATCCTCCACCTGATCCTAGTTCTGTTAAATCACACAGAGTCTTTATTATCTGCTGCAGAAATAAATCAGCTTTCAGTGTAAATCTGTAGTTTTATAGGAAAGTGTTTCTCTGACCAGGATTCAGGATTCGGCGCTCGCTCACAGGCAGCACCATCTTCTCCTTCTCCAAGCTGCTGTGCTGAATCACGCAGGTGTAGGTGTGTTTCTGCAGATCCACGTCCTCATGCACGTCCTCTCCGTTCTTCTGCCAGGTGATCATCACTGTTTTGGGGAAGAAACTTGTAGCACGACACACCACCTCTGGAGAGGCGGCTTCTTCCTGGAACACTGACGCTGTAGGATGAAATGCAGAGACACAGAGACATAAATATTAAAACAGTCTGTGAGATTTATTCTCATCTTTCGGATGAGTATTCCAGTAACATCTGCAATGAGAGCAAAAAGAATAATGAAACTAATCTGCATACAACCTGATCCTACACCTGATCCTCCACCTGATCCTCCACCTGATAAATCACACAGTCTTTATTATCTGCTGCAGAAATAAGTCAGCTTTCAGTGTAAATCTGTAGTTTTATAGGAAAGTGTTTCTCTGACCAGGATTCAGGATTCGAAGATCCTTCTTATGCAGCACTATCTCCTTCTCCAAGCTGCTGTGCTGAATCACGCAGGTGTAGGTGTGTTTCTGCAGATCCTCAGCTGAGACTGTCAGAATGCTTCTCTTCTGGAAGCTTCCATCCTGGTTGGGTAACGTCTCTCTGAGATCCACGTCCTCATGCACGTTCTCTCCGTCCTTCTGCCAGGTGATATTCACTGTTTTGGGGAAGAAACCTGTAGCGTGACACACCAGCTCTGGAGAAGACGAGTGTTTCTGGAACACTGACGCTGTAGGAGGAACTGCAGACACACAGAGACATATGTCAAATGTCAAAGGCACAGGACAGAAGTGTGTGTGTGTGTGTGTGTGTGTGTGTGTGTGTGTGTGTGTGTAAGATGTAGAGGAGATAAAGTGCTACACAAGGTTATTAAGATGGAGGCATGAACATTAGAGAGTGGAGTACACTTATTAGTACTGCGGTTGTTATGGAAACGGTAGTATTTGATGAATAATAACAGTGACAGAGGTGCAGGTGGACTGAGGGGTAAGAAAAAAGGTGGAGGGGTCGAACAGATGGTGGAACCCGGGACATATTACTGTGATGGAGCATCACTATTACCCAAACGCGGAACTGCTGGCCATATCCAGTGTGTGTGTGTGTGTGTGTTGTAGTTAAAGAGTGTGTGATTAATGTGGACACTATCAGACAGTGTGTGTGTGTGTTCTAGAAAAGGACAGAAACAGACGTGTGTGTGTGTGTGTGTGTGTGTGTGTGTGTGTGTGTGTGTGTGTGTGTGTGTGTGTGTGTGTGTGTGTCTGTGCAGTGCATTACGTTTCTCCTCCACATGCTCATTAGGAATAAATGAGGAAATGAGCAGCAGTGTGTGTGTGTGTGTGTGTGTGTGTGTGTGTGTGTGTGTGTGTGTGTGTGTGTGTGTGTGTGTGGGTGTGTGTGTGTGTGTGTGTGTGTGTCACAGTTACAGTAACAGGGCAGATCACACACTTTACCTTTCCTCTCCAGAGTCTCTTTGCCATAAGACAGGTGTCTGTTTATCCACTCAATACACTCTTTCTCCAGGTAGTTCTTCCACTGTATATTATAACCAGGATAATTATCCCACTTGTTCTTGGTGATCAGAGCTTGAGGTGTCGGAGCGATCCAGGTGAGAGTTTTCAGATCAAAACTGAGATAATCTTCTCCATCATAACCGAACTGACTGTATCCTCTAGTGGTGCCATCATCATCACGCTCACATCCGTACATCACCTGCACTGTGTGAACTCCTGCACACGCACACACACACACACACACACACACACACACACCACACACACATACACACACACACACAGGTGAGCAGTGATGAGGTTCAGCTGAGCTCCGTCTCCTACTACACCCTCCACTAAAACGCCACACTACACTTTACTCTTCTCTTCATTTAGTTCCTCACGTTTATATTTATTTACACTGATCTCTTTCACTTTTGTGATTTTGTCATATTAAAGACAAGATATATTTATTTTATTTTAATAAGCATTTATAAGTTTATAAAGTGACACTTCCTTTCTGTTGTACAGAAGCAGGTGTGAAGTGGAAAAAATGTAAGCGCTAATTCTAGCGGTATCGAGCTATCCTGTACGTTACAACACCGCTTTTTTAAAGATTATAAACACAATGTGTGTGAAGCAGAGAAAGTTTTGATGGAGGTCATTCTGTTCCCGCCAATGTTCACAGCGGCATCTGACGAAATACACATGCTTAAATCCTAGTGTGACCGCGGGGCCTTACAGAGGAGATTAATGTGATCTTCTGTGAGGCCCAAAATCAGAGTATTAAAGTCACCTGTATGCTCTGAGGTTGCCAGATATTTCTCTAATTAAATTTTGTTTAGATCACTTGTGTAAATATATATATATATATATATATATATATATATATAATATCTCAAATACATAACAAAAACATGTATATTTGTACAGCGCCCGTCACTAATATTGGCACCATTGGTAAATATGAGCAAAGAAGGCTGTGAAAAATTCTTTATTGTTTAACTTTTTGATCTTTTGTTCAAAACATTCACAACAATTCTCTGCTCTCATGGATATCAAACAATTGCAAACAAAACATAGGTTTATAAAAACAATTGTTAAATATAGGTGTGCAACATTTATTGGCACCCCTACAAATTCATATGAGAAAAATATAGTTGAAGTATATTCCCATTGATGTTTAATACTTTTTTAGTACACCTGGGTGACTAGGAACAGGAAATTGTTCAAGAATTCCCTTAGTTAATTAAAGTTTCCGCCAAGTCCTCTAAGGTAGGGAGTCTTTTATATTAAACACTGAGGAGAAAACTGTAACCTGCAACTTTACTAAGCGGAGCTCGTGTAGCACTGAAGCACAGCAGTGCTGTATGAGTACAAACATGTTCATATCCAAAATGCTCCACTGTGTGTAAGGGGCAGGGGAAACTCATGCTTCTGCTTAGATGTTCATATTTATAACACTCAGTTTGTGGATTTTATTTTAAATAAACAAAAACATGGTACTGAAAGTTTGCCCCACCCCATCCAATTAATTGAAAAAATAATTGGCCAACGAATCGATTATGAAAATAATTGTTAGTTGAAGCCCTAAACAAAGCACATATTTTTGATTTTATTACATTTTAGAAAAATCTGAACTTTTATGGAAACGGGGTTAGTACTCAATACAATAGTTAGAAAAGTTAGCCTGCATAATAACAAATTTGGACAATTTTGTTTTACACAATAGATTAGTGCTGCAATTATTATTTTGATAATTGATTATTCTATCAATTATTTTTTCAGTTAATCGATTAGCTGGATTATTTTTAAAAATATAATAATTACAAAAATTATTTATATAAAAATATCTCTTTTGCCATAAGGTTTTAATCTACTAACTCTACCGCAACACGACTAGCTCTCAACTAGACATAATTAAATATCTAAATGCAGTGCAACTTTACTGACGTTAATCACATAATCTCTCACAACATTGTCAAGTGTTTATGATGACTAATAGAGCATACTTTTGCATACTTCTGCATGCTTTTTTTTGGTAACTACAGTATGAATCTTATCTACGAGCCCTGATTTGTTTTTACCAGACGAATGAAAAATAAAGGCAATATAAATAACCTGCTGTCTGTCCTGCTATATGAAACACTCTGATGCTAAATTCATTTTATTTTCCACGTGTACACAAAACGAATCATTTTCAGTGTGTACAATCGACTCAGTCAAGCTTCAGTGTTGACTTTTAGCTTTCGGTGTTAGAATTAGTGAATCAACTCTTTTTGGGATCGACTCTGAAAGCAGGATGGAGACTTTATGACTTCACACAAGAAGTACTTGTCATATGTCAAGGAGGTAACGCTGGACTTCAGTTCCCGTCAGCCACTGCACTGTACTACAACATGTCACATGACCACCTGCACCTGAATCACGTTTCTGGTAACGAGCACACCTATATATAGCCATTGTTTGCACTGCTTCTCTGTCTTATGTTTGTCTTTGACTACTGTGTTCCATGGATCTTGTTTTGATCTTGTTTTGATCTTGTTTTGATCTTGTTTTGATCTTGGTTAGTTTGTTTAGTTTTTGCCATAGTATTATGCCAAGTTGTCTTAGTGTCTTTGTTTTGTTGTTTGATTGTTTATTAAACTGGCTTGAAAATCTGCGATTTCTTCCAAATCATCCTTGAAACGTGACAGAACGTAAGACCTTCAACCGAAGCAGCAGATCACAATGAAGTACTGGGGCGTCACTATGCCACCTATGTTATCGGAGTACTACGCTACGCCAACAGGACGAGGAGTACCAAGCTGAGCCACGTAAGCAGCAGGTCGCCAGGGAGTACCTGGCCTTCAATCTACCACCTATGTTCACGGAGGACTACGCCATGCCATGCCAACATGAGGAGGAGTCCGGGTACAAGTGGGAGTCTGTGGTCGGGGCTAGTACCATCTCCCACCCTCCTGCTTGGCTGAAGATGTCGCTCCGCCTTCCTGCTCAGCTGAGGACGTCGCTCTGCCTCCATGTGTGCCATATATCGTTCCCCCCTCCTGCTCCACGGAGGGCATCGTTCCCCCCTCCTGCTCCACGGAGGGCATCGTTCCCCCCTCCTGCTCCACGGAGGGCATCGTTCCCGCCTCCTGCTCCACGGAGGGCATCGTTCCACCCTTTGGCCTCATGGACAACCTTGCTCTTCTCTATGGCCTCACGGAAATCTTGGGGGGGGGTTCTGTCATATATCAAGGAGGTGACTCTGGACTTCAGTTCCCATCAGCCTCTGCACTGTACTACATGTCACATGACCACCTGCACCTGAATGACATTTCTGGTAACAAGTACACCTATATATATATATATATATATATATATATATATATATATATATATATATATATATATATATATCTCCATTGTTTGCACTGCTTTTGTCCTACGTTTGTCTTTGACTACCGTGTTCCATGTACCGTGTTGTGATCTTGGTTAGTTTATGTTTAGTTTTTGCCAGAGAATTATGCCAATTTGTCTTAGTCTCTTTGTTTTGTTGTTTTGATTGTTTATTAAACTGGTTTGAAAATCTGCAATTGCTTCCAAATCAACCTTGAAATGTTACAGTATTAAAATATTTACTGTGTACACAAATAATAAATGTAGATTTTATCTGTGCTACTAGTCAAAAAAAGAGTGAAACATTTTACATGCTAAATGATTCAAATAGCTTTGCTCTTCACTGGCAACTCAGGATACAGAGTTTAATAAACATGACCCACGTGCTACATCACACTTCCACTTTTAGCATTAGCTACAATGCTAGCCAACTTGGCTACTGCTTTTACTGTTTTTCCTCAATGTGTTGTGTCTCTCTCTCTCTCTCTCTCTGTCTGTCTCTCTGTCTCTGTGTGTGACACACACACACCCTCTCTCAATGTGTCCCTGTAGCAGCAACACACACACACACTCCACTGTGTGTAGAGTTCAGTCTGTGTGTTTATGTGCA
>NC_030437.2:1742500-1745000 GCF_001660625.3 Ictalurus punctatus
ACGCTGAAGGTGTGTAGATGATATTGTATCGTTGAAGCAGTATTCCCTCAAAATATTTTTTTTCTAAACTCAATACAGTGTAATACAATCCAATCATTAAAAAACGTAGAAACTAGTTGTAGTAATAGTTAGTAGTTTATTGTCACTGCATTTTAAATTGAACGTTTCTGGCCTGAAATATCCTTTGGCAAACATAGATATGTTACATAAGGACACTTCGGTATGTGGACATGAGTCATGAGGACAACCCGCTCTACCACGTGATCCACAGCCGCCCCATGAAATGAAAGTAACTTGTTGTCCTCCTGTTTATTAGTGTTTCATAATAAATACTGATAGTTATGGAGATATTGAGGTTCACCGGCTGAAATAAACACTTAGTATCTACAACTGGACACATCACAAGTATAGAACACCCGAGCAAATAATATTTAATCTGAATAAATTATTAGCAGCAGTGGTCGCAGAAACCTAAAATCCGTTATGTTAGGCATATCACTGAATGTTAATAATTAATCTACTGAATAATACTTTACACTGTTTATATGTTAATATGTAATATGTTAATGTTAATATGTTAATATGTAATAGCCTGAATGTACTGTTCCCACTTTTAAGAAAGAAAAGCCACTCAATTGGCCTAAACTACTAATGACGATTTTAAATTTAACAGAATAAAGTTATGAATAAAAACCAGTAAACTGACCTGCTGCTGCAAGATGAACCTCAAACACGAGGAAAAGCAGAATCTTCATCACTGCGCAGTTCTGAAATCAATTTCTCCGCTCGATATGTGTCGTTTCTCACTGTTCAGTGTGTCGATTCCTCCGTTTCTCACTGTTCAGTGTGTCGATTCCTCCGTTTTTCACTGTTCAGTGTGTCGATTCCTCCGTTTCTCACTGTTCAGTGTGTCGATTCCTCCGTTTCTCACTGTTCAGTGTGTCGATTCCTCCGTTTCTCACTGTTCAGTGTGTCGATTCCTCCGTTGCTCACTGTTCAGTGTTTCGATTCCTCCGTTACTCACTGTTCAGTGTGTCGATTCCTCCGTTACTCACTGTTCAGTGTGTCGATTCCTCCGTGTAGCGCTTCTTTCCTACAGTCCTCACTCTGTGTTTTGCTGTAGAGTTTACTTTAGTAGAGGAATATCCGGACCAATCAGAATTCAGGGTTTTATGCGCGTCACTGGCTGCTGCGTGAAGATGTGTGAAGTTTGGTGGATTCGTTAATCGCCATCTTGTTCCTCACTGTATTTATAACTGAGTATTTGGACAGACGTGTTTAATTTTTCATTATAATGTGACATGAATTAAAATAGAGTTGTTGTACGTGTGTATTTTAGGCAGCATAAGATTAATTCTATGTGTTCTTTTGTGTCTCTTTTTTCACTGTAATGGTTATGGAAGTATAATAGTGCCAAATGTCCTCAAGGCACAAGTGCATGTTGAATTACAACATGAATAAAATATAATAAAATATATTTATTCATATATTTGAATAATAACATATCGCAATAACAATACTTGATTTTTTCTGCCAAGCAATTTGACACAAATTGGAAAAACAAACAAACAAACAAAAAAACCCACAGCAATATCAATGCTTGAATTAGTTTCCTCTGTACATTGGGTTTGTATATTTTGATTGAAAAAAATAATCCAGCATTCAAAATTCAAAGCACACGTATTCACCTTCCTAAAATACAGTTCCAAAATATTCAGTTGTTAAAATACCATCGTCATTATTCGTCAGGTAGTATTTCAACACATTATTTTTCAACCTCACAAATTCAGTCTACAAAGATTCAGGTCTTAAAATTTGGGTCTTATAATTCAAGTCTTCACAAGAAAGAGCAATGGATTGCCGATACTATTGTAATCACGTTACTCTGGGCCGGCCCCCTAGTGGTGGGATTGTGCTGACAAGCCACAAGAGAAGATGAACCAAGCGGACTGACAAAGTTGGCTTGACGTTGGACTTTCAGCATTCGCAAATATGCTCAAATTAAGGGGCCGTCTCTAAAGTTACATATTGGTATACATGTCTGTAACTTCAATAGCAATTGAAGGGAATGACTTGGTCAAAAAACCAACTGTAAAGTGTTCATTTTGCTCATGAAACCTCCCTCTTTCAGCTCAAGTCTATACCTCTCAATGTATTTGAAAAATGCAGCTTAAATGGGTGTGGATGGCTGTGCAAAGAAGGGAGGGGGAGTGGGCGTGGCAGGGAAAGGCAGGGGTGTAAGAGGGGGTGAACCTTCAGAACACTCACAATAAAGATGGATAGTGATAAAAGGTTTGCAGATGAGGCAGAGGACTTCTCTCCTCCTGAATCCCCAGGGCTAAATGGAGACACAATGGATAGCGGTGCAGGTCCTCTGTCCTATCGATTTGAACCATTAGTCCCTGGCATGACTATGGAAGAAAACAAAAAACAAAACCGGTTGCAGCACGGATGGGAGAAGTGTTGGAATGGTAGCTAGCTAATAGGCTTGAGCATTTCA